>NW_002987308.1:3196-5266 GCF_000006295.1 Pediculus humanus corporis | reverse complement strand
TGTTGTCGTTGTTGTTGTTGTTGTTGTTGTCGTTGTTTTTGTTGTTGTCGTTTTTTTTTTTAAATTGTAAAAGTTAATTTTTCTTAATTTTATTTTCATTCGATGTTAATTAAATAGAGAAAATGCCATTGATTGATACCTTTTGATTTTCAAAAAGGTAATTTCGTTCTTACAATTAATTAAAAAATATTGAAACCTTACAAAAAAAAAAAAAGGAAAAAAAGGGAAAATAAATTTTTTTCTGTCTCTCTCTCTCTCTCTCTCTCTCTCTCTCTCTCTCTCTCTCTCTTCCTTTCTCTTTGCCTTTCCCGCCTCCCTCCGGCTTTCATCCCGAATAAAATTTTCTGTAGAATTTTCTTATTCAAAACGTTCATTCAAAGAAAGAAAGAAAAAAAAAAGAGAGCGAGAGAGAGAGAGAAAAAGAAAATTTCAAATTAATCTGGGAAAAATTATTTTATAATTAAATGTTGAAAAGGTAAAAAAAAAAAAAAAAAAAGAAAAAAAAATTATTTTGCAAAGTTTTTTGTTTTTTCTTCCTCTTTTTTCTTTTTCTATTTTTTTAAAAAATGTAATTAAGATTTTTTTTTCGCGCTAAAAATTCCTTAGAATTATATTTGAGATGTAAGTCAGTCTCATCAGTATCCTTTTTTTCTTTTTTTTTTTTTTTTACTATTTTTTATTCTCTGAAAGTTTGGAAAAACTTGTATAAAAAATTTATATCATTTTCACGTTTGTTGTGCTTTTATTATTATTATTATTATTATTACCGTTATTTTGTTTCAAATGTAAATTTCATTTTAAAAAAACTTATAAAAGATTAGATAGAATTTTTAAATGAATAAAAGTGTGGATCACATTTTTTTTTTTTTTTTTTAAAAGGTTGATAGGTGTGGTGTGTGTGTGTAAAAAAAAATAAAAAAATGTTAGGGAAGAAATTTTTTTTTTAAATTCACCCCCTTTCAAAAGAGGGATTTACGCGTGTTGTGTGTGTGTATGCAAGGGGTAGATAAAATTCGACGACCGCATTGATAAGTGAGTGTTTTAGTTTCAATTTGTGTAAGGGTAGAATAATATTTTTCCTGCGTGAGTGAAGTCTAGTGTGTATATTGTTAACTTGTACATGTATTCATCGTGCGAAATGTTTTTGTTTCAATCCCATCCACCCACCCCCACACACCCCACCCCCCGAGTAATTTGGATCAAAACAAATGTCGAAAATTTCGTTTTTACATCGAAAGGTTTTGTGGGAAAAAAAAAAAACCAAAAAGAAAAAATTTCAATTCGATTGATTTGAATTCGATTGGAAAATACGATTTGGGGGGTTGGGTGAGGGAGGAGAGGAGTGGGGAGAGAGGTTTCGGTTTAATTAACATAATGTTACGCGTACCCTGAAACGATTTTTTTAAAATATTTATTATTGAATTTTTTCAAAAGGTGTAAACAACAGATTTGACACCCTTTCGACGACACCCTCACGAACGTAATAAATTTTTATTTTGTTAATATTTTTTTTTTTTTTTTTTAAATTCTTTATACGTTGTTAAATACGTCGAGACAAAATGAATAATTATTAGTTTGCAAAATAATAATAATAATAATAATAATAATAATAATAATAATAATCATAATAATCATATTTCGTCTGGATAAAAAAAAAAGAGGAAAAGTTTAAGACTTTTGTAATATTTAACCGAACATGTTTTTTTCCATGGCAATTCGATTTAATTTTTTAATTAATTTAACACCCTCTTCTTTGCGATTGATGGTTTATTTCATTTCATTTTATTTTTTATTTTTAATTAACAAAATAATAATGATGATTGTTGTTGTTAAAAAAAAAAAAAAAAAGTTGGTTGACGGCGGCTATCATCGATTGGGGGTCTTTGAAACAAAAAAAAGGAAAAAATTTCAAAATGATTAACACATCATTCGAAAAAGACAAATTTTTCTATTTGATGTGGTTTAAATTTGTTTTTAGAATTTTTTTTTTTTTTTTAATAAAAAGAATCCATCTGATGAGATAGTTTTGAAAAGTTCATTTTAAAATTCGAAATGAAATAAAGTTTTGGA
>NW_002987308.1:0-1831 GCF_000006295.1 Pediculus humanus corporis | reverse complement strand
AAAAAATGAAAAACGAAGCAACGGGAAAAATGGTTTTTTTTTTTTTTTTTTTTTTTTTGCGAATTTTTTCGAGCGTGATTTCAAAAAAAAAAAAAAAAAAAAAAAAAAAAAATGGAAAGTATGGAAATTTTAATTTTCACCATCGGCGAGCCAGAGCAATCATCATCATCATCATTATCATTATTATGATCGTCCGTTCGGTTCGGTTCGTGAGTTTTACGGTTTGTTCTACAAGGAAACTGAAAATTGTTGGGAAAACGTTTCTGCCTGAACTGTTTATCATTCATCCGTTTATTATTATTTCAAATGAAAAGTAAATTTACATCTTTCGGGTTGAAAACCACCTAAAAATTAATACCCAAATTGTCCTTGGCCTCTCCCCTCCCTTCTCCCGGTCTCTCTTACTCCCCTCTTTCCTCCTCATCATCATCTTATTCTCCTCCTGGTCCTCCTACTTCCTTCCCTTCCTCTTCCTGCTTCCTCGCTCTCGTTCAAAGATTTATTTTAATGGTAATGTTATGCATTTTGTTATTATTGTTATTATTATTATTATTATTATTATTATTTACCTTGAATAATTTTATTTGTTAATTTCACGTTTGAATATTATTAAAATAGGTTTCGGTTGAATGATGAATGATTTTTGTGGAGAAAATTTTAACAAAAAAAAAAGAATGTCGTCATCTTGATTTTCTTTTCTTTAATTTTCCGTTCGTTTTCCCTAGTTTTCCCTTTCCCTCGTTGGGAAACTCGTCAAAAGTGCGTCATTTCAAAGTGTTTTTATTTTTTTCTGTAAGATTTTTTATTAATTTTTTTCTTTTTTTTTTGTTTTTTTATTAATCGTTCGTTCGTTCGTTCGCTTGCTCGGCTCAATATCGAACGGATTTTTAATTGACCGATCATAATAATGACGTCATAGGATTTTGACGTCATAAGTTTTGTTTAATCAACCAACCAAGGGGTACTTTTTAACCCTTTTCACCACCTTCGAAATCGTTTTGTCTTTTATTGTTGTTGTTGTTGTTTCGAATGTTTTTACGAAATGTGTAAATTAATAATAATAATTCAATAACTACTACTACCACCACCACCACTTCCCTGATTTATCTCTCTCCCGAAATTAAAATGGGAAAAAATTATTATTATTATTTTCTCTTCTCCCTCATTAAATGTTGTAAGACTCCTATTAAAGCAATTTAGATTTGAATTTCTCATGCAATTGAATTTCATTTCTCTCTCCCTCTCTCTCTCTCCTTCTCTCACACTCTCCTTTAATTAAATTGGGATAAAATTTTAATATTGTGATATTATGGACGGGTTTGGGGGAGAAGAAAAAAGTTGGGAGGAGAAGGAGGAGGAGGCATTGTTGTTGTTGTTGTTGTTGTTGTTGCGAACAAACGAAGAGAGAAAATTTCACATTTAAAAAAAAAAAAAAAACAGAAAAAAAAATGTCTGAAAATTATTTTTTCAATTGATGGAAAAAATGTGGGTTTGAATTTTAACTTGTTTTTGCGGTTAATTATTTTAATACTTTAATGACGAGGTTTTCTAATATTATTATTATTATTATTATTTATTATTATTATTTCTTATGTGCGGTTGCGTTAGACTAGAAAAAATCATCATCGAGTAATTTTCTTTCTGTTCTTTTTTTTTTAAAAAAGCTTTTTAGTAAATTGTGAAAATTGTTAAGTGGATGCTAATTTGTTAACGTTTTTTTATAATTATCATGTTTTCTGTTGACAGAAACTGTTGTTTGTTTAAAAAAAAAAAGAGAAATTAAAAAAACCGCAGAAAAGAGAGAAAGAGAAAGAGAGAGAGAGAGAGAGAG
>NW_002987309.1:0-1114 GCF_000006295.1 Pediculus humanus corporis | reverse complement strand
TTTTTTCTATAAAAAATTTTATGTTTTTCCTTCCTGCATTTGTCTTTTTATTTTTTCTTCTGCTGGGGTTAAATAAAAAAGAAAAAACAAAATAATCATATCGAATATTAAATTTTAAAAACGCAACAAAAATTTTTATGTCTCTCTCTCTCTATTTAAAAAAAAAATGAATTATGAAAATGAAAGATGTGGCAAAGTTCCGGTTTGACGTTGTGAGGAGGGGGGTGCACGGGGGAGGAGGACAAAAGGGAAAAAAAAGAAAAACAAGATGCGTTTTCTCTTATTTATATTTTTTTAACGTACAATTTTGCTTATTGAATACTTTTTTTTTTAGTGATGTTTTTCATCATTTTTTTCCCCTGATTTTTTTACAGAGAGGGTGGGGGGTGGGGGTCGTTTTGCGCGGGAAACAATTTGAAAAAATTAACTTTTATTTTAAAATTGCTGTTTAAAAACGATTTCGATTTCGGTTACAACAATTTTTTCGCGTGAGCGTTGGAAAAAAATTAATTAAAGGTAATTAATTAGGGGTGGAAAGGGGGCGGGTTGGGGAGTAAGGAAAAGCGCGTAAATTAATTTACGTAAATGAATTGTGAAGTGTTTAAAAAACAAAAAAAATCTGAGAAATTTGAAAATTTAAGGAAAAAATCCATAGCCGAAGGATTTTCCGGTAAATCATATTTCAAATCAACATGTTTTCATGATAAAAATGACGTCAAAAGATGGTTGTAACGTCACTCCCCACCCGAAACCTCTCCCCCCCCAAAAAAAACAAAATTTAACAATTAATAATATCAACAAAATAAAAAAATAACTTTAAGCAAAAATATCAGAACTTTTTTTTTATAGAAATAAAGTAAAAGACAATTTCAAATCTCGTAACTTACAATTTTTAAAGGTTTTTGTTTTTTTGTTTTTTGGTTGAAAAAGAGGAAAACGTGAAATAAAAGGGAAAAACATAATGAAAAAGTGGTAGAAGAAAAAAAAGAGGCGGAAAGGAAAAAGGGTAAATTTGATAATAGGAAAAAAAAGGGGTGAAATTTAAAATAAACTCAATAACATAAATGAAAACAAAACGAAAAAAAAAAAAAAAATTTTTTTAATTAAAATATTT
>NW_002987310.1:24509-46915 GCF_000006295.1 Pediculus humanus corporis | reverse complement strand
AACAAAGGTGCAAAACGTCGTTTTTTTCCCTTTTCAAATCACGTACGAATAGATTTTTGCTAAAACCACGACATTTAGAAAAAAAAAATCGTAAGTATATAAATGCGCAATTATGCGTGATTTTTTTTTAACAAAAAAAAAAAAAAAATGGAGAATTTTTGAATTTGAGAAAAACAACACTTGTTCGAATCAAAATTTTTTTTGCATTTTTGTGATTGAATTTTTTCGAAAAAACAAAAACGTTCATTGTTAAATTTAATGTTTTAAATCGAATTAAGGTTATTTAATAATAATAATAAAGATAAAAGAAATTAACGTTTTAAATTAAGTAACAAACAAAAAAAAAAAAAGAATAAAGTACAATGGATAATTTTTTTTACTACCTGAATGATGTAAAACTATAACAAAAACACTTAAAATTATTTTATACGTTTGTGCGATTTTTTTCTTTCTTTTTTTTTAAAATTAAACTTTTTAAAACTTTTTCACAAATGACACCATAATTATTTAAAAAAAAAAAAAAAAAAAAAAAACTTGGGTAAATTTGTTAACTTTATGTGTAACAGAATTCCTGCGTATATATTATCACAAAAAAAAACCTTTTAAGATGTTTTTAATTAAACACATGTCAAACAAGGTATATAATATCATTCAATTAAATTTTTTTTTATAATAAAATCTAATAAGTTGTTGTTTGATAAAAAAAAAAAAAAATTTTTTTTCAAATCAAAACACTTTTGTAATTATCTTGTTACAAAATTTTTTTTATTTACTTAATTCAAAACACTTACCCTTGTAATTTATTTTATTTCATACGTATTACACTAGTTTAAATATTTTAACACTCACGAGTAAAACTTAATAAAATTATGATTTTAAAATTAAATAATCCGTTAAATTGTAATATAAAAAACCCGAAAATATTTTTGTAAAAATAAAAATAAAGAAAAAAAATTTTTTAATACACTAACACAATTGACAAACATAAAGTATGTTACTGAAGAATGTTGTATTGAGGTCAGTAGATGGAGGAGTACCAACATAAATTTTTTTTTTAAAAACCGAATCGTCTTGTTGCCAAAGTAATTACAAACGAAATCGGTTATTAAATACGATGAAGAAAAAAAAGAATATATCGAGTCGTTATTTTACAATTTATTACTTGATTATTAAATTTAATTAAGAAAGGAATGTTTTTATGGCGTAAAAAAAAAATATTAGTATAATTTGGAATTTATACTTATGTGATTAACAACAAATTTATTAAATTAAAATCTATAGTAATTCTTTTTTTTTTTTTTTGTTTTTTTTATAGTAAAACTATGTACATATTTATTCAACTTTTTTTTTTTCTTTTTTTTTAAAGTTGATATGCTAATAATTATTAACATCTGTATAAAAAAAAAAAAAAATAATGATTTATCATTATGTTCTTATGCCATCAACATCAGGCATATACATTCCGATTAAAGATATTGTGAACATTCCGGTTAATCCGATTAAGGCAACAGTTGTAGTGGCTGTATACAACTGCGCATACTGATATCTTCCATACCAAGCTAATCCGAGTAAAAAACTCAGACTGGCAAAAAATATATTTCCTAAATCCCAGTGATTATGACCTTCATTTTGATTTTGGGTGTCTCTAGGTCTATTTAAATTAGGTGAAGGAGGTGGAGTTCTAGGTTGATGAACGAGACAATGTACAACACAATTGTCGAAAAATCCATAATTTTGAAGAGTTGTTGAATCTTGTTGCAATACTTTACCATTAAATATAAGCCTAACTAATTTTCTTCCAGATAATTCTAAATTAAAATGCCTCCTAAAAAAATACAATGAAATATATTTTTACAATAAATGTAATAAAAACAGAATATATATTGTGAATAAAAAAACATTATATAAAAAATAAATAAAAAAGAATTTTTTTTTTTACCTTTTAAAATCTCCCAAAGGTTCCTGTAATTTTCCTTCAACCAATTTTTGGTCGTCATTAAGATATTTTAGTTTAATCCTAATATTTCCTTCATTAGAAGAATTTAATATATTTTCATTCGATGTGGAACTTTCAATTTCTGAATTTTCTAAATAGGTAAAACCATCAGATAATGATTCTTCGACTACTTCTTCTTTAGCATTTATTTTCTGATTGGTTTGATTTTTAACAGTAAATACTTCACCTTCTTCATTGGAAATTCTGGAGCATTCATTATTACCTTCAGCTATACTAGGTTTTGTTTCTTCTAAAATAACAAAATAAAATAAAATTTTATGAATTAGAAAAAAAAAAAAAATTGCATTTTCTCAATGAAAAACAAGAAACATATTACTTAAAATAAAATTTTATTGGTCGAATTTCAATTATAAATTTAATAACCCATTAAAACAATCTCGAATGTTTGGTAAATAAAAAAAAAAAAACATTTAATCAAGGAAATTAAATTTTTTAAGGTCATTTTTGTAGTATATTTAAATTTGAATTTCAAATTTTTTTTTTTTTTTTTTTTTCATTTGTTTTTTAGTAGCCTAATTTTAATAATATTTGTATATATGTAAAATAATTTTTTAGTTTTGATAATGAGTGATAAAGAAAAAATTAAGGGTGCAACTCACCAGGACTTGACATGGCACTTTCTATGCCTTCGGAATTAATATTTAAATTATTACACTGCTCTTCTGAATTCATTTCCATCGAGTTGTTTATTTCTCTTTCAGACTGAGATGATTTCCTTTCTGTCTCAAGCTGATTGGGTTCTGAAGGTAAATCATTAGGGTCTCTAATTTCTCCTAATGTATTCTGACCATCAGGTAATGTATGCCTAGCAGTTCTACGTTCTAATATTAGAACTGTTCTCATTAATGGTCTCTCAGATATATCCGTAGACCACCATGCAATTATTCCAATAAGTATTGCAACAATTAAAATAAAAAAATTAATTACTTCATCACCAATGCCCTCAATCACTGTCATTTTGTTTCTAAAAAAAAAAAAAAATACATTAATTAATACATAAGAAAAACGCCTACATATAAATTATTCAACATAAATAATTATTTTTATTTTTGAAAACAATAAAATAATAATCAAACAACAGGGAACTATTATCTAAATTATTAAATTTTTTATATGCTGTAAATTTAAACTAAAAAGGTTTAATGCTTAATAAAGTTTTTAAATAATTTTTATTAACTATAAAAATTTTAAACAACTAAAATTAAATTTTATAATGGGAATTTAAATTGAAAACAAAACTTTGATCAGTTGTATTTATAAATAAAGCATACCATTTGGATTAATATTTATAAATTTAATTGAAACACTTTTAATGACAGAAAAAAATTCATATGTCATAAAAATCAAGATAATAGAAGGATAAAAATTCTTTCATGTGAAATAAAATGCTAATGACCTAAATAAAAATTTTACCTTTATAAAAATGAGTAAATTCATTCCATACATTTTATATCAACAAACACTAAAATATATATTTTAAAAATTTACATATCAAATATTATCATGTAACAATATTGTATATGTTGCAAAAAAAAAAAAAAAATTAATATGGTACTAATTTATAACCATTCGACCTTTTCCTTTAATAGACGTCCTTGAAAATATCTTTATTAGGAAAAAAATGTTTGCGTAAAAAGTAGTTTCATCGTTTTTTAGGGCCCCAAAAATTTATTAAATTATTATTCTATGACTTTATCTTTGGTATCTACAGTGTAAAGCGGTTTCGTATCGACCGCATCGTAATGGAGAATCAGGTGTTTGTTTATAGTTATATATTGTCACGTTGTGACAATTTACAAAAAAATAAAACGTAATCATTAGTTTTTAATTAATTCTTATTGAGCTTTGACTATGTTAATTTTCGTTAAGTCACTTTAGGGTACGTCAAGTTTTTTATCAATAACAATAAAAAACGATAAAATTAATTTTTTTTTACAGAATTGTAAATAAGCAAAATTTTTTTTTTTTATTACATTTATAACGTAAGATCTTAATTATTTTTTGCCGAAAGGTGCTTTGAAATAATTGCTAAATGTTATATTTTTAAACCTTTATTTCGGCTTAGAATACATTTAATTAATTAATTACTTTTTTTTTTTAAATGCATTTTTACTAACTTAATTTGTAGCTTTTGCTTTTTGTGCTATCACGCTTACAATGTCATTTGCTTCAATTTATAGGCTTAGACGCAAACTGGATAATGTGATTGCAACGTTTTCTATAAAAATCGTAGCACCACATGATTCAGCTTGCTTCTGGTCTTCTACATCTAATATGTTGATTTAACATTCTTAATATTAAAATCTTTCTTACTTAATGGTTGTCTGTTATTGCACTAACTGTAAGTATCATTTGTCGGTTTGAAAATAAAAAGAATAACCTTATACATGCCACATGACATGGTTATTAATATGAAAAATGATTTTTCTGGCATAAAATGTAAAAAAGAATTTTTTTTTGGTATTCACAAGAGAATTATTATTAAATATCATTAAAAAATAATTAACATACAATTATAATAAAAATTTTATTAAATCTATTTTTTTTGTTTTAATAATAATTTTTGTATTGTTATTACAGTTCATGATGATCTCTTTTCATTCTGTTTTACAATATATATACTGGTATATAAGGCCGATAATTAAGTGGTTCCTTAGAAAAACGACAAAACTATGCGAACTTCAAAGAATATGTTATGGTGAAGTATCTGGTGCTCCGAGGACTTTGGCTGTTGAGGCATCACTTTTACAATCTAGAAATCCGTCCATTAGAGAACTTCATTGTTATCAAAAAAATCACAATGCAAAATCTTACAGACGTGCTTTACAGCATGGTTTAGAAACTGTGATACGTTTTAAAAAAATAAATCCTCAAGTAAATGCGCATGGAATTATAATGATCATGAATTGTTTTTTTTTTTTTTTATTTTATATTACAAAATGAATATTTTTATTTTTTAAACAGGTACATATTCGATTTTTTATGTCTTTTGCAAAATGTTTAGAACAAATTTGGAGTTATGATAATTTAGTTAGGACAATCGAAGAATTAAGAAGAACTAATTATGATTTCAGTAATGAAAATCATGAAAAAAAATTATTAAAATTGTGGAATTTATTAGTTCCAGATGTTAAATTAAACAATAGGGTTACCAAACAATGGCAATTTATAGGATTTCAGGGTAAAATCACTGATGAATGCATCGTATTAATACTCACTCGATTTATTTTTTATTAAATTAAATTATTCGAATGTTTTTTTTTTTTTTTTAAATTTCATTTTAGGTGATGATCCTAAAACAGATTTTAGGGGAATGGGCATATTGGGATTAGAAAATTTATTATTTTTCGCTTCCGAATACAGTAACATTGCTCAAAAAATTTTATTAAAGTCTCAACATCCTACGCAGGGTTATGCTTTTGCAATTGTAGGTTAGTAAATTTTGTCTTATTATTTAATTTTTAGTAAATTTTATAATCTGCGTTAATTTATAATTTAAAAAAATTTTTTTTCTTTTTATCAATTTAGGTATTAATTTAACTCACTTAACTTATCATTTAGTAAAAGATGGAGCAGCTAAAACTCACATGTTTAATGCTACCAGATCTCCTTTATCAATTCGTACTTTTCATCAGCTTTACAGTTATCTATATATTGAATTTGATCATTTTTGGACCATATCAAAGCCGAATAATATAATGGATTTTAGTTTTATAAGGGATAAATTTGAAAAAAATATTAGGGAAGAATTAAAAAATCCGTTAACTTTGTTTAAGGTGAAAATTGTCGTGGACGATGTGTGATTTCGTGTATTATTTTTAAATATTTATAAACAGTATATTATATATATATATGAAAAAAAACTTATATAATATGTTCACAATAAAAATGATATTTAAATATAAATTCATAATTTATAAATGTGTATTTATTTTTAAAAAAAATTTGTCACCGTTTTTTGTATTTAAATTTTAAATCTTTAAAAAAAAATTAAAATATAAAGAATTATTAAAAATTTTACCTTCCTGAATAAAATAGTTTAATTTCCAACGACCTATTTGATAATAAATAATTTTTATTTTCATTATCATTCTCTGCATTATAAATTTAATAATATTTCACGCTTTGAAAAAAAATTCGGTACATTCATTCTAGTTAACCGCCAATTTATTACGTAATTACTCTATGGTTTCGGTGTGAATTAAAAATGGCGGACGATGAATTAAACGATGATTCTGACGAAGCTCAAAAGAAGGAAAGTTCTCAAAAGAAAGTTGCGAAACATGACAGTGGAGCAGCAGATTTAGAAAAAGTAACAGATTATGCTGAAGAAAAAGAAATTTCATCGTCTGATGACTTTTCGGTAAGTTTATTTATCTTACTACTTTATTGCCTTGAGTTGTGGATTAATGTGAAATATTTAACAACTTATTAGTTTTTTAATTAATTAATAATATTTTAATATAAATTTAAAGTTTTATGACAGGGACAAAGTAGAGTTTAGAAAAAAATTATTTTTTAAGTCTTAAATTTAATAATATCACATTATTCAAAGTATTATTTATCGCCGGCATGATGGGTAATTTTAATACTTTTAATGCTTAAAAATATGTTTTAATGTTTATTTTTTTTTTTTGTCATTCAGGCATTAAAGTTTATAGGAGATAAAAGAACTAAAGAAGTAGAAGATAAAATAGCGAGAGAAAGAGAATTGGCAAAAGTTTCAATTAAGAAAGAAGATGTTTGTTTAATTGTAATATCATTTACATTATATTATATCTTTTAAAAAAATATTTGTGTTATCGCATGCATTAAAAAAAAAAAAAAAAAATTTTTGTTTTCAGGTTCGAGAATTGGAAATATCGAGAACAGCTGCTGAAAGATCACTCAGGGAACATCAGGGAAACTTAGTTAATGCTCTGGCAGCACTCACTCAATAAACAATCAGTGAATTAATTGTCTTTTTTAAGCATTTAACACATTTATGTTTTTTTTGTTCATCTCCTATCGATACTATTAAATTGTATTAATACAACTAATTACTTCAATTATTAGTTGTATATACACACAAACATATTTATATGTTAATTATATAAAAATAAATTTTTAATAAAATATATTTTTATATAAAATTTATTAAAATAATTGATAATCATTAACGAATGAATTATTAAAACATCCCCAAAAAAAAAAAAAAAAAAAATTTATTTAATTAATTGTATAATGCTATTAAAATTTTTTTAAATTTATTAATTAAAATGTTATAATATGTTTATATGATTAAATTAAATTTTCATTCTATTTTTTTTTTAAATAAATAAAAAATTTATTTTGAAAGTTAATTGGAAAGCAGGGAATTTTTTTTTCTTGTGTGGTAAAATAATTAATTTTTTAAATTTTTTAAAATTGAACCAATCATGTTTTATTTTTTATTTACATTAATCAAATATGTTTGAAATTTAAAGTTTTGTATACAAATCACAAAAAAAAAATTAAAAAAATAATGATCTGATTGTGAAGTAAAATAAATACAAAAACATGCGAGAATCAAATTTTTACGGTATTATTTTATTATTAATTTAATTTAATAAATAATTCAAATTATTATTATTATTTTTATCGATAACATTATTGTATTTTTAAGGGAAAAAAAAATTTTTTTTTTTTCAATGATGATTTAATTTTTAATTTGTTGTTGTTGTTAATTTTTTTTTTTTTGTTCATTTTAAATTAGTTAAAAATCAAAATTGTGACTGTGATCATGGCAATCAATATCATACCAATTGTTATAATAACAAAGAACAAAATGAACAATTATTTTTATCAGAAGAAGAAGACATCGGTGAATTTTCATTAGATGAAAGTTCATCCCTTGGTTCCATTTACGATTCAAGATATAGTAGCCCGTATACCAAACGACATCATCCTAATAATTTATCTAGAAGAAAAAAAACTAACGATCCTCCAGTAGAAATAAATGATTCTTCTTTATCTTATATTGATTTACCACCATTCTATTGGAGCGGATATGAAACTCAAGCAAATAATTTATCACTTAAAAATACAGGAAAAACGCGTCAGTTAAAATTCATTGAAAATTACCAGTGAGAATTTTCTTATTTAATTTTATTGATTTTTCTTTCTTTTTTTTTTGAAATTTAGTTGCTATTAGCGGAACATGGACTCAAGGAAAACCTTTCGTTACTGGAGGACCTTTGAGTGGTACCTATATATTTTCACACATACATTTTCATTGTCCCAGTGAACATCAATTAAATGGCGTCAGGTACGTTTGTACGCGATTGTATTTTATTAAGAGCAAACAAAAAAAAAATGAATGAATTTATTTTAGGTACCCGTTAGAAATGCACGTCGTTCATTATAAAACAACTTATTTAACACAAGAAAGAGCCATGTATGAAAAAGATGGTACGATTGTTTTCGTATATTTATTTCAGGTATATTTTTTTTATTTATAATAATTAATAATAAAAATTTTACAACGCAATCAATTAATTATTAATTAAAATTTTTTTTTTTTTTTACTTTAAGGTATCCGAAACTCCGTCAACTAGTCTTTCACAAGTTACAAAATTAGCATCATATGTTGATACCGTGGATTCTTCGGTTCAACTTCCTCAATTGGCTTTAAATCAACTTTTTACACCCTTTAGATCGAATTATTATTTGTATTCTGGGTCAATCAGAACAGAAAAAAATTCTTATTTATTACAATGGTTTATATATCGTAAAATAGCTAGCGCAACAATGTTTGAGGTAATTTTAACGTACAAATTTATTTTAAATTCAATTTAAATAATTAACTACAATAAATGTCGAAAAATATTTTTTTTTAAGGTAAATAATTTGCTAAAAATTTTGGATGCCATTAAAAAACCCTCTGGTTTTACAAGAATGAAACCTCAAAATGGAGACGTATTTTGCGTTGAACAAGAAGATCCTCCTAAATCGGGTAAAAAAAAAAAAAAATTAATATTTTTTGATAAGTTGTTATTTAAAATTAAAATGCCTTTACGAAAGGAATTAATTTTAAATAAAAAAAAATTTTAATTTAATTTTCAGATAAAAATGTTATAGGTTTTCAGCCGCTACCAACGCTTCCTTGTTTACCCTCAGGTCCAATAAGCCGTCCTTTGCCTACTCAAACATGTTCCTCATCTCAGCAAACACTTCCACCTACAGTTTTTACATTTTCTCCATTGTCTTCCTTAAATCCAAAATCGTGTTCACAATTACAGACGCAACAATCACCATCTCCTTCTAACTTGCAACCAACTTCTTTACAATCAAAGCCATCCTCTGCCCACGTGCAGCTATGTATTTCCCACCAACAGTCATATTCTTGTCACTCACAGCCATCCACTTTACAGCCAAAATCATGTTCACATATAAAGCCATCTTATTCACTCCCATTTCAATCTTCCTTAAATCAGCAGACTTCCCCATATTCACAGACATTTTCCTCACAAGGACAGACGTGTTTTTCAGATTTAAAATCATCTTCTTTTTCACCACAGCCATCCTCCGTACAATCACAACCAACTTCTTCGCCGTTACAATCATGTTTTTCACACCCACATCCTTGTACTTCTTATCAACAGCCATGTTCTTCATGCAAACAACCATGCTCTTCATGCAAACAACCATGCTCTTCACAACCACAGCCATGTTCTTCACATCCACAATTATACTCCTCAAACCCACAGCCTCAGCCATGTCCTACACATTCACAAGCATATTCCTCAAACCCACAACCTCAGTCAATTTCCTCGAATCCACAGGCACTGTCACAACCATGTTCTTCACATCCACAACCATACTCCTCAAACCCACAGCCTCAGCCCCCTTCCTCAAAACCCCAGTCACAGCCATGTCCTTCACATTCACAAGCATATTCCTCAAACCCACAGTCACAGTCACAGCCATGTTCTTCAGATCCGCAACCATACGCTTCAAACCCACAGCCTCAGCAAACTTCTTCAAACCCACAGTCACAGCCATGTTCTTCACGTCCACAAACATATTCCTTGAACCCACAATCACAATCGTACTCCTCAAACACACAGCCGCAGGCAACTTCTTCATATGTACAACCAGAGCCATGTTCTTCCAACCCCCAGTCATATTCCTCAAATTTGCAATCAACTTCTTCAAACCCACAGCCGCGGCCATGTTCATCACCCCCACAATCATATTCCTCAAACTTACAGTCCCAGCCAACCTCATCAAACTCAATGCCACAGCCATGTTCTTCTCCCTCACGATCACAACCTTGTTCTTCTTCCTTAAAGTCACAGCCTTGTTCTTCTTCCTCAAAACCACAGCCTTGTCTTTCTTCCCCAAAGCCGAAGATATGTTTCTCAAACTTACAGTCAACCTCTTTTTCATCACAAGCATCTTGCTCAAATCCGGCGCCTCAAGGATCACAAATGTCTTGCCAACAAGTTTTTTCGCACTTTCGTTTGCCCTCTCTCTCATCTCCTCAACAACCGTGTCCATCTCCACAACCATGTCCACCTCAACAGCCTTGTGCACCTCAACAACCACCTCTCACATCTTCGCAGTCACCTTGCTTACTTCCACAAAATTCTTCCGTTCTTTCAAAACCCCCTTGTTCTTCAACATCATCACCACGACCACTGCCGCCTGCTTCACCTCCTGAGCCGCCTTGCCAAACTTCACAACCATCCGCCTTACCCCCTGATTCGCTTTGCTCCCAGTCGCAGCCACCTGTTTCAGCTGAAGCATCATCTTGTTCATCTTCACGACCGCCTGTCTCAGCTCAAGAATCATCCTCTTCACAGCCATCTTCTCAGACTTCAAAATCGCCTTGCCAACAACTTTTTTTCCCTTTTCGATTTCGCAATTTAACTTCAAAACCACCTTATCCAATTCCATCTTTATTTTGTCAAAAATCGTATTCTCCTCCCAGTCCACCTAATCCGCCTAACCCTCCAGAACCAGAAGAATCATGTCCGAAAGAACCTAATCCTTGTTCAACGCCGTTACAAAATTCGTCCTTTTGCTCTTCAGGATCAACGTCGCTTTCAAAAAAATCAGGAGTCATTTTTCCTCCCTTTAGATTTAATTTATTTAAATGTAAATCTGATTCATGTGCCGCATCAGACGACTTAAAAGCTTCAAATGCCGACAAGGTAGTAAATAAATTTTAAACAACAATAGTTAAAAATTATATTTCTAATAAAAAAAAAATTCACCTTTTATTTTCAGGGTGTTCAAAATTGTCCAGATATTGATACAAATTTAGTTCAAACTTCTGAGAGCGATAATAAAAAAGATTATTGCGAGGAGGATACAGATTCATATGTAACAACAAAACAATACCCTTGCACAAACGAACAACCTACTACCACTCCATGCCCTTATCCGAGCGAGCCTGCCACGTCGGAACCGTGCCCTCACACAATAATGTCTGACACGTCGAAACCATGTTCTTGTAGAAAAGAGCCTGACACGTCGGAACCGTGCCCTCACACAATAATGCCTGACACGTCGAAACCATGTTCTTGTAGAAAAGAGCCTGACACGTCGAAACCATGTTCTTGTAGAAAAGAGCCTGACACGTCAGAACCGTGTTCTTGTACAAAAGAGCCTGCCACGATGCAACCATGTCCTCACACAAACGTGCCTCCCACATCGAAACCGTGTCCTCACACAAAAGAACCTGCCGGGTCGCAACCGTGTACTTGTGGAAAAGAACCTGCCACGATGCAACCATGTCCTCACACAAAAGAACCTGCCGGGTCGCAACCGTGTACTTGTGGAAAAGGACCTGCCACGATGCAACCATGTCCTCACACAAACGTGCCTCCCACATCGAAACCGTGTCCTCACACAAAAGAACCTGCCGGGTCGCAACCGTGTACTTGTGGAAAAGAATCTGCCACTGACGATTCGTGTTCACATACGCACATAATTATCAAATCAGACCCTTGCCCTCACAAAAACGAACCTGTTTCACGTGATTATTACAATGCAAAGCAAAAAGATGATTGTTACTGTGTGAAAAAGAAAGACGTAATTTATACAATAAATAAATTTTATTTATTTATTTGTATTTTTCAATAAAATAATTGTTTTGACTTTTTTTTTATTCGCGTAGGATGACGAGGAAGAAGAAAAAAGCGATGAAGAAAAATCGGGAAAATCAAAGAAAGGTAAAAAAGATAAAAATAGTAAAAGCAAAGAAAAAAAAGAAAAGAAAAAAAAATCGACAAAATTTTCAGACTCTGACAAAAAAAAGAAATCAAAAGATGGTAAAGATGGTAAAGATGGTAATTAATTTTTTATTCGCACGCGGGCACGCCCGTGTAATAATAACAACCCTATCATCAATATTATTAATAATTTTTTTTTATCCAGGTGACGAAGTAAAAACGATATTCAAAAAGAAACAAAATTCAGAAAAAGAGGGTGCGGCTCTGGGAAATTCAACGACTCCGAATAAAAATTTACAAGTAAATTATTTACTCTCACCGAACAACATAGCGGATTGTTTTTCCAAAGTCGTTAAAATAGAGGGTCCACACGAGATTTCGGGAGGAACGAAAAAAAAATTAAAGGAAAACAACAGCAACAGCAACAACCACAACAACACCAACGAAAGTACGTTTAAAAATTCATTCAAAACATTATCACGAACAAAACAACCTGACAAAACGTCAATATCAAATCTAAAAACTTCTACGTCGTCAACAAATGACAATAAGACAAAACCGAAAGAATTTTCACTTATGACAGAGCATTTTTTTAGAATTGACAAAAAAAATGTTAAAAGTCAAACGTGGGCTTTTCAGGAATATCACGTGAAAATCAAATACGACAGTCGAACGCTTCAAGAATACAACGGTTCACTTACCCCAGAACAATTAACCCATGGAAAATTTAGAAAATCATTACTCGTGCCAAAGGGTCAAAGTTCGATGAATCTACCGATTAAATTAGCCGATTGCACGGTAAATAAAAAACAATTGAACGAAATATGCGTTAAAACGAAATATTTAATTAGCGAAAAGGATTTCGTTAATAATTTTATTTATCGTAAACGTTCGAACGACACCCGAACGAGTTTAGACGTCGGTACTCAATATTCTAAATACGATGTAAACAAACGTTTGAGCAAAACCGTGACGTCAGATTATAATATTTTAATTAAAAATCCATCGAATTTTATACGGAGTGGAAAACAAAATTTAAGATTAACAGAATCCGTTGATAATATTTCCTCGGATTCGATGGCGACTCAAGATTTAAAAGATTTATTCAAGATCGATGAGAAAAAATATTGTGAGGGAAATCGCTGTTGCGAAAAATCCGTACAAAATGATGATAAAAAAATAAATTTCAAAGAATTTTTATTTGGAACGGATTCGCGTTTGAAAAAATTTAAAGAAGAAGAGAAAGAAGAAAATTCGAAAGTTTTAATAAAAAATTCAACGTTTCTCAAAGAAAATAATAATAATAATCGTGATAAAATGATAAGAAAAAATGATGAGGAAAGAGAAATAAGAGACACCGTGATGAATAAAAGAAAAAGTGAAAATGATGTTGATGAGAGTGGCGATGATGATGACGACGAAGAAGACGATGATGATGATGATGATGATGACGACGACGAAGACGAAGACGAAGACGGAGACGATGAAGAAGACGATGATGATGATGATGATGATGATGAAGATGATGTAAAAGACGACAAAGGACATCGCGACGATAAAAAATTTGTAAAAAATGAAAAACGATCATTTGAAACGTTAAATAAAATTTTGAAAAATAAACCCATACTATTACTGTCACGACCTAACAGAAAAACTGAAAATAATAATAATAATAATAATAAAAATTTTGGTGTGAAAAATAATAACACTCAATTTCCAATGATGAGCAAAGCAGCTTTGTTTGTTTATCATAAAATCGAAAGGGATTCGATAACGGGGAAAAAAATACTTTTTGGAAGGTTCCAAACGGAAAAAAGTGAGTCACCAAATTAATATTTTCACACATAATTATAAAATAATTTTTATTTCTCAACAAAAAAATTTTTTTTTTTTTTTTTTGGTTTTCAGGTTTGAAATGCATGAGAAATAATGATTCATCATTTACCGTTGAAAAATCAGAAAAATCAATAGGTACAAGCTTAAGTTTCGATAAAAAAATAAAAATGGATTGCAAATCGATACAATGCATGTCAATAGGAAATATAAAAGCAAAATTTTCCAAGGATTCATTGGAACGTTTAAAAGAAAATCAAAAAGTATTTATAGGTAAAAGAATTGGATTTTCAAATAAAACTATATTAAATAAAGATTTTACTATTAATAATAATAATAATAATAATAATGATAAATTTTTATCGAATAAAAAAAAATCAGAAAATAAATTATTAGTAAAATCATTTGATAAAATTTATTCTTCGAAACAACAACAACAACAACAACAAATGATAAAAAATATGGAAGGGAAAAAAACAATAGATTGCGAATCGGAAAATATAATTAAAACCGAATATTACGATAATAAAAACGATTTAACGGCGGCGAAAAGTAAATCTTTAGTTAATTTAAATTCAAAAATAATTGTCGTACCTGTACGAGTAAAAAGTTTTTCTAATATAGAAATTGTACTCGTTGAACATGATCAAGTTGTTAAAAATTTAAATACCTGTGATGATGATAAATACGTACCTGGTGTAAATTGTTGTTGTAAATAGTAAGGTTTATGTTTTTGTATTTATTTATACAATCGTGTTTGTGTTTGTTATTGATAATTATTTAATTTTGACACAAAAAAAGTCATTTTGAACTCTGACCCGTTTTAAATTCATATATATATATATTTAAATAAATGTGTTTTAATTTAACCAAAACGGAAACAAAAAAAAAGAAAAGATTTTTATTTAACAATAACACGTTATTATTATTATCATTATTACTAATTGTTTACATCATTTTTTTCTTTGTTTTTTAATTTTTTATAAGTAAAACTATTACTTGAAAGTGCTTGTAATAGTTAAATCGATCAATTTTCTAATTAAATAATAATTACCGTTATTTATCAATATTGAATACATTACGAGTATAATTTTAAGTTGTTTTTTCATTTTTATTACGAGTAATAAACAATTAATAATAAATTATTTTGACGTTAATTGATAAATGTCATGTTACCAAAAAAAAAAAAAAAAAAAATGAATGTTGTTATTGTTTGTTTCTTATTTCAAATAAATACCTTTTTTTTACATATGTATTTTTATTATTTATGAATTTTTAAACACATTAAAACAAAAAAAAACTTTTTATTTTATTCTCACGCCTACATAATCAATCACTTTTTTTATTTTACGTAATAAATAAATAAATAAATAAATAAAAACTATTTAATTGTTGTCGTTACAAAATTTAACCGCCATATTAATGGATGCGCTATTAAAAATACCCGCGGTTTCAAACGAACAAATAATCACGTGACGCATTGTTTTATTTTTCGGGGCCCTAAACGATCGTTTAGGTACGTGAAATTAACCAATCAGAATCAGTTTTGTAGCAACGGTAAAAAAAATGGTTTTTTTTTTAGTAATAATTTATGTTAATCGTTTTCAATGTGTGTGCGCGTGTTCGTGTTCGTTAATTATTATTTTAAATTTATATTTAATAATAATAATATGTATTTTATAAAATTAAGTATGTATATATATTTCAAAAATTTAAATCATTCATTTATTTAGTGTTTATACTTAATTTGCATCATCATTTTATTTTTTTGAATTGTAAATTTGTTGAAAATCTCCACCCATTTTGTGTTTTTTATTTTTTATTTTTGCTCCCTTATATATATAAAAAAAAAGTTTTATTGCCTCATGTGATATATGTTTGGTTTTTGTCGATAACAAAAGTTTCCATTTTTTTTTTTTTTTTTCATTTTATTTTGTTATCATTTGTATCCTCTTAGTAACACAAAAAAATCGGTTGTAAAGTGAATTTTTCAAAAGCATATCAACATAAAATATTAACGGTTAATTTTAACGAAAGCTCAGAAGCATAACATTAAACAATAAGTGGAGGAGGGAAGAAAAAAAAAAAAAATTTTTTTTCTCTTTTTTCGGTTGAAAACTTACTAGTAGTTGTTTAGGTATTTCGGTTATCTTGTGTAATCAATTTTAAGTTTAGAGACCATGTCTGACAAACACAGGCTTAAGATTTTTTAAAAGTCATAAACTTTATCTAGAACCATGAAAATCTCACAAAACTTTTTTCCAAGAAGATATTTTTTTTTTTTTTTAAGTTTTTTCAGCAAAAAAAAAATAAAGTTCAAATAAATTTTTCATTTCGCTAGCTTTTGGTGTTTATGTTCATTCTTTTTTCTATTTTTTCTTTTTTTTCTCCTTGTTATTTTTTATAGTTTTGGTTTTATATTTGTGATTTTAGAATAAGTAAACAAAGATATAAACGGAGGCCATATAATAAACAGACTGGAAGTATTAGATTATATTTTTTCTGTTTTTTTTTTATCGTAAAATTTAGGCTAAATTTTTTTTTTTTTTGTTTTTAAATTATGAAATGATGAAAAAAAAAAAAAAAAAATTTAACATATTTTTTGTTTCCATTCGATCAATAAAATTACGTCACAGGGTCTTTATTCGAAGAAAAAAAAAATTGATTTTTCGATTTAATTTTTATTTTTTAAAATGTAATCCCCCCACTCTCCCCATCGTTTTTACACTTAAATCCTAAGTTTTTTTTTTTATTTTTCTGCGTTGTTAAGAATTCTTTTTTAAACTAAATTCAATTAAAAAGTTATATAAATAAAAAAAGAAAATAAGAAAAATTTCTTTTCTAAGCAATTAGTTGAGTGTAAAAATGAAATGGCGTGAAAAAAATTTTCCAATTTTCACTTTGTGGCACTCTTTTTTTTTTTTTTCTTTCTTTCCTTTTTTTCTTTCCTTTTTTTCGAGGGGAAAAAATAAAAACGTTTAGTAAAAAAAGAATAATGATAATAATTTCGAGTAAGATTGTTAGAAAAAAAAAAAAAAATGTTTTCTATATGAACGCAGACGACGTCGTTTTTTTTTTTTTGATTTAAATTATATTCTATGAAATATTACTATGATGAGTTAAGTTAATAGGAAAATAAAAGAAAAAATTTTTTTTTGCAATTCGTTTGTTTGCTGATGATTTGAAACAATAAAAAAAAAAATATTTTTCAATTGCTTAAGGTGAACAATTTTTAAAATGAAATGAAAAGGAACAAAAAATTTCTCTCTCTCTCTCTCTCTTTTATATTAGAAAATTGATTTTTGTAGGAAAAAGAAAGTTTTTTTTTTTTTTTTTTTTTTGTACTTGGATTGCTTGGAAAAGTGGTCGCCTTTTGATAATCATCCCAATCTGAAGTTCAGGAACAACAGCAGCAGCAGCAGCACCCTAAAAATCTTTTCTAAGGGTCTTTTCCCTTCTTTTTAAATAAAAACTTGCGTGGTTGGTTGCTTAGGGTCTTTTCCTTCTCATTTTTTTTTTTTTTTTTTAAATACTTTTTATTGTGCGTTTTAAAAACATTTTCTCTCTTTTTTTTGATTAATCTTTTGCTTTTTTTTAATGGTGTAAATTATTATTATTATTTTTTTTCAAATTTTATATTATCTACCCTTTTTTTTGTTTAATAAAGTCATTTTAGAGATTGATGATAAACAACGTGAATCGATCGATAATACGAAATAATAATAATAACGATAATTACATTAACGCAAAACAAAAAAAAAAAAATTAAAATCAAATTTTTTTTTAATGATAATCGAAAAGAAAAACCGTCATTTAATAAAAAAAAAATGGATCCGTTGCAATCAATTAATTATTATTATTATTATTATTATTGTAATATTACGTAACGAAAATATATTTAAAACGTAAATAAATTTTTAGTTTTTATAGTTGTGTTGCGTTTGTGTTGTTTTTCTCCCCCTTTTGTTTACGCTCTACGTTTTTTAAAAGGCTAATACATTATTATTATTATTATTATTTCTTTTTTTTTTTTTATTGCAATTCATATCGTGGATGCATTTCGATGACGTCATGGGATTGTTTGCTGATAGGGCGAGGGTGAAAGTGACGTCATTACAACACACAGACCAAGCGTCTACTCTTGGTGTCATTGTCGTACTGTTCATTGTGCTAGTCAGTCTTGTCCTGTTTTTTTTATTTTTTTGTTTGTTGTTTGTACACCTTATTTGTATATTTGTCCATTTTTCTTTCTTTTTTTTTTCTTTTTAGTGTTGTCCGCGTTTTGTATTTTATTTTTACAACGAAGTAAGTTAATGCATATGCATATATGCTGCATTCGTAAATAGATAAAAAAACTTCGCGTGACTCTCGAAAGAGAATAGATAAAAGGTTGCAAAGGTGAATAATCCTATGCACCTGTTATCTACTCAATTGTTAAAATCATCATTATTATTACATTTTATCCCGAAGTTTTTTTTTTTGTTATTATAAATTTTGCGAGTCAGGGGGAAAAGGATAGCAAACAAAAAAAAAATTTTTTTTTATTATTATTACATTTTTAGGTTTCTGTCGTAGGTTTCGTATCTTTGAGTCGTATAAAAAAAAAATAAAAAATAAAAATCATGTTGGTCCCAAAAATTCATCCCCAAATGATGACGAGCATTCATTCCAGCATAACTGGAATGGTTATTCCCGTTGTTAACAAACCTTCAAATCACGACATAATTATAAATTCAAATTGTAAAAACGGAAAAGTTATCGAGCAAATTAATACGAATGAAAATTTGCAAAATTCGGAAAATTTTGTAAATGATAACGAAAACGTTAATGGAAACGGAAGTGATAAAGTGAACGGTGATCCGGGAATCATAAAGTTATTCGTTGGTCAAATTCCGCGACATTTAGAAGAAGATGATCTACGACCTCTGTTCCAGCAATTTGGTCACATTTATGAATTTTCGGTTCTTCGTGATAAAACCACTGGAATGCACAAAGGTAAGAGAAATAAATTTGCCTTTTTTTCGTTTCTTTGTTGGTTTGTTTGCGTTTGTGTGTAATTCGTCAATATCAAAATTTATGTTCAAAAGCGTCATTAAATAAAATTTATGGAAAATTTTATTTATGCGAGTATTAATAATGGAGAAACGATTCGTCCGCCATGATGTTTTATCATTGTTTTTAAAACGTTTTGAAAATTTCGTTTGTCTACTAAACGTAAGACAAATTGAAAAACAAACAAACAAACGAACGAACGTACGAACGCACACACAAAAAAAAAACTTGATGAGAAGCGAATGAGAAAAAATATTTCTTCCCCTTCCCCCTCCCCCCCCTCTCTCTCTCCCCTTCCCGCTTTTTTTTTTTTTGATTGATTGATAGAAAATTCAATTTGAATAAAAAAAAAAAAAAAAAAAAATTTATTAAAACGACAAAAAAGGAGACAGGAAGACAGGAAAGAGTAACAAACAGGAAGGCAGGTGTTTAGTTTACGATTCGATAAAGAATTTTAATCAATAATTTTCTTCTTTTTTTTTTTTTGTCATTTCCAAGTGAAAAAAAAAAAAAAAACTCGTCATCATTATCGTATCGAATGATAATATCGATTTTTTTTCTCGTTATTGTCGTCGTCGTCGTCGTCTTAATTTTAATGTCTTTTTTTTTTTGTTTGTTTGTTTTTACTACAACCGAAAACACGACTGGAACTTTAACAATAAAACTTTTTTTTTTTGTTTTTAAATGATTACGTCACTATAATACGACACTCTCTGATTGTTTTCATTATTATTATTATTAGTAAATAAAAAAAGATGTAATAAGAAAAGAAAATTAATTCGGATTTATCGAGTTAAAATTTTTAGTTTTGTGTTAAAACAATTTTTTTTGGAAGGTAAAAGAAAATTTTTTAGTTTTTTTTTTTTTTTATGGAAAATAACCGAGAACCATTCCAGAATGTTTTGTGGTTGGAATAACGCTTTTGTTGAATCCGTTTAGTGACCTCAAAGTGTAGTCAGTTTTACCGTCATCGGATGTTGGTGTTTTAAGATTTAAATTAAAACCCCCCCCCCTTTTTTTTTTTTTTATTTTTTTACAAAAAGTAAAAGAAAATTTCAAAAGGAAAAAATAATAATAATAAAAATAAAACTTTTTGAATTTTTGGATAAAATCCATAAGTTTTAAATGGAATGGAGGGAATGGGGGGAAAGGAAGGGAAGGTTTGGTAAGGGCGCGATTTGAATGATTTGAAAAGATAATGTTAAGAAGAAAAAGATAGATAGATTCTTTTTCCCGTGGAACGATTTATTACACGATAAGAATGTTTGCCTTAAGGTTCAAAGGCACACAAAGTCAATTTCATATTATCGAATCCTTTTTTTTGGTACAAAATTTTGTCATTTTCCGTTTTTAACAACGTCCTCATGGCTATATTCGATTCTTATATCGATAAATAAGTGTCTCAAAGGTATCCCGAAAATTACTTTTTAAAACTATTCTTAAAAAAAAAAACTAATGCATGAAAAAGTGTTTTCCGGTTTTTCCGGTTCCCCTTTTTTTCCAGTGAATGAATGAATCGAATGAAATGCAAGATAAAAATTTTAAATGTAAAAAAAAATTTTGTTGTTGTTGCTGTTGCTGTTGTTGCGTGAGTCGTAAAGTGAAGAAAATCAGATTAAAAATAAATAAATAAATAAATAAAATCAAATCCTTTACTACGAAAAAGTAAAAAGAAACCATCATGGGATTCTGATGATGGTATACAATAAAGTTTTGTTTTTCCAGGAACGGATATTTAGGCTCGGGTCTTGTAACGAATTACACGAAAATTTTTTTTTTTTTAAGGTCGATTACATTTTGATATACCCATCAAACGCACCAGAACGGAATACAAAATGAACGGAACATGTACGGGGAAAAGTTATAGGAAATAAAATTTCCGGTTTCGTTATACTGCTATCCTCTTTTATTTTTTTTCTTCTTCTTTTTCTTCTTCTTCTTTTTATTCATTGTCTTCGCTTCGAATCCACACACACTCTCTCTCTCTCTCTCACTCTCTTTTTCCATTTTCATTTACGTTTTATTTAAATTATATAATTATTATTATTAGGTAGACTGAAAAAAAAAAAAAAATTTTTTTTAAACTTTTTTTTTACAACAACTTTATTCTAGTAAAAAAAAAAAAATATTATAATAAGTTTTTTCTCCCCTCTCTCTCTCTCTATCTCTTTCTCATACGTACCTCCCTCCCTCCCTCTTCCTTAAGCTCTGCGCATCTTTTTAACCTCTTTCCTACCCTCTACCCTTCATTTTCATCTTTTTTTTTCTCTCTCTCTCTCTTTCTCTACTCAATTTCTTTATTTTCCCTACGTAGATTATTTATTCTTTTTTTTAGTATTAAAAGAAAATGAGTAAAATACGTGAAAAAGCTAGATAGGAGAGTAGTAGTAGTTGGTTGTTTAAAAAAGAAATAAAAAAAAAAAAAAAAATATGTGACGGGATCGTGTGAGCGAACGCGTAAGCGTTCAGATCGGCTTTTGCGGGCGTCGGCTATGCAACTCCAGTCCGTTCAGTTCTTTGAGCGTGACCCGCGGTGAAAGCCCGACGTCGTCGCGTTTTTTAATAAGTGTTTTTTTTGGTGTGCGTATTTGTATTTATTTATTTATGTACTCATTTATTTTAATTTAAAAAAAAATTTTTTTTTCATTTATCTTCTACACGTTTAAAAACATTAATTATTAAAATATTTAATTATTTATTTATTTTTCATTAATTTAATTTTTTTTTGTGTTGTTGTTGTTGTCGTTTGTTTGTTTGTTTGTCTGTCGCCGTGTGAAAAAAAAACAAATTTGGTTTTAACACAAAAGTTTTGATGTGAATTTTTCTTTTTTTTTTTTTTTTGTTTTCTTACTTTGATTAACCTATTATTATCATTATTATTTATCAATTTATATGGGAGTTTTTATGTGTCGTCGTTTTTAATTAAGTTTACAATAATAATAATAATAAAAGTATGTAAGAGAGAAAGAGAAAGGGAAAAAAGGAAAATTTTTATATTTCGAGAAAAAGAAAAAAAATTTTTTTTTTTTGAAAGGATAGTGTTGTTTTATTATTATTATTATTATTTATGTTTCTTTATATAAAAACGTGCGTTCGTTTCCGTAATATTATATAATAAAGGGCATAACAATTTTTTAATATATAATAAAGTCGCCATTTTTATTTTTATACCGTATATATATATTTAAAGATAATCGTTATCAGTGGTTAATAATAATTTCTTTTTATTAATTAATTTATTAATAATCGTATTAATTAATGAGTGATAGTAAAACATTTTCTACGGTGTCATTATTATCATCATC
>NW_002987310.1:23543-24419 GCF_000006295.1 Pediculus humanus corporis | reverse complement strand
TAGTGGTAAGATTTGTTTGTTGTTTGCATGAAAGCATTTTTTATTTATTTATTTTTTTTTTTTTATTCTCGGTTTACTATATTTTATAGCACACAAATGCACACACGGTTCGCCGCCATTATTGTAATAATAATAATAATTATGACGAATGGAATTTTTTTTTTTCTTTCGAACGTGTATAAACACACACACACCGAATGGTTTCACATGGTTTTTAATAATATGGGATTTTTTTTGTTTTTTAACTCAAAGCATGCGCCATTTTTTTTTTTTTCCTGTAAAAGTAGTAAAATAAAAGAAATTTTTTTTTTTTTTTTTTAAGTCACAAAAATGTGAAACGCGTGCTAATACGTATTGTTTTTTTTTATAAAAAACGTGATTTTTATATGAAATGAGAAAAAAAAATTTTTTTTTATAGATTTTCTAAAAAAAAAATCGAATCGAAACCAATCGAATTTTTTAAATTTATTTATTTATTTTAAAAAAACGAATTTAATTGAAATTTGTTTATTTCATTTTTTTTTTAAACAATAACGAAATTTTTAAAAAATTTACAAAAAAAAAAGAATTCGATTTTAATAATGATTATTATTATTATTATTATTATTATTATTATTATTATTGTTTAATAGGGAAACCATTCGGAATCGATCAATCGATTGTTTATGTTTTTTTTTTTTTTTTTTCTTCTGCTTGTTTAATTTTTTTTTTTCTTTCGTAACAACTAACTAAAAATAAAAATGATTAATTATTGTTTTTTTTTTTTTTCTAAAAAATGGTTGTTCGTGCCGTTATGCCACCGCCACAAAAGAGGTAAGGGAGAAGGGGAAGGGGGTAAAAAAATTTTCCAAATGGTCAAATTTTATTTTTTTTCTT
>NW_002987310.1:17362-23095 GCF_000006295.1 Pediculus humanus corporis | reverse complement strand
CCCCTCCCTTTATGTTTTTTATGTAAAACCAATAATAATAATAATAATAAATATTAATTAATATGAATTTATTAATTAATATTATTATTACGTAATTTTTTCATTAAATAAATAAATAAAAAGAAATATATAATTGATGGATAATAAAAATCCATAAAATGAGATTTTTTCTTTTCTTTTTATGATTCGTTTCGATTTATTATTATTATTATTTTTATTATTATCATTAAACACTTCGAAATGAGATCAGAATCGAAAATAAAATTTTTTTTTTTTTTTTTTTATCCAATTCGAATATTCTAGACTTTTAAAAAAAAAAAAAAAAATTAACAAACGTGCTAAATAAGCAAAATTTAAACGAGATTTTTTTTTTTTTTGCTTTTCAAAATCTGCGTTTAAAAAAAAAAAAAAATTGAAATTATTTATTATGTGTCATGTGAAACGTCACTTATAACATAAGGTTTTAGAGAGAGAGAGAGAGAAGGAGACAAAGAGACAGAAAGGGAGGGAGGGAGAGAGAGAGATAAAATTGATTATCGTGAAAAGGAAGGATAATTATAATTCTTCATCTTTTCAACAATTGCCAGGATACGGTTGTTGGCCACGCGATTAATTAGATAATGGCTGAGTCAAGGTTCGAGACTTGGTTTTTGCCACACCTTCTTTTAACCTCCCTTAAAATTTACTTACCCTTAAACAATTTTAATTTAACTTCCTATTTTTGAACGAATTTTAATATAAAATCAATTAACCGTTAAACAGGTACGTTATTTTATACATTGTTTGGGAAAGGGAAGCGAAGAAGGGAGCAAAGTAGGGAGGAAGAAGTAAATTAAAAAAATTTTTTTAATTAAAAAAAAGGAAAAAAGAAAAGAAAATTTTTAATTGATATTAAATTATCGGGTACGAAAATTATTATTATTATCATCATTATTTTTTTCTCTTTTTCTTTGTAAATTTTCTTTTTTTTTTTAAATGTAAAATTTAAGAGGGGAGAAAGAGAGAGAAAGGGAGGGGGGAAAAAAATTTTATTTAAATTTTAAATAGGAAAAAAAAAAAAAAAAATTTTTGTTCGTGTAAAAGAGGGGAATTGGGGGTCGATGAGGGGGTAGGCGGGGGGGATGGAAAAGGGGTTTAAAAATAAAATAGAAGATTCAATGATAATTTTATAAAAGGGATAAAAGTCAGTCTAGAAAATAAAAAATAAATTGCAATGTCTATTTCATTTAAAATAAAAGAGAAGAAAAGAACTTTAGTGCTTTTTACTATTTTTTCCTTCTTTTTCTTTTTCTTTTTCTTCTTCATCATCTTTTTCATCTTATTTTTTTTTTTATTTTATTTTCCCGCTTTTCCCCCTCGGAGGGAAAAAAAGAAAAAAGTAAGGATGAAAATGACAGGAAATTTGAAATGAGCTTTCGAGATGTAATTGGTCGTAAAGTGGTATTAAGTTCCGTGACCAGGACAATAGAACTTTTAAATGAACCTTTTTTTACCTTATTTCCATCACCGTTGAAAATTTCATAAGAAGAAATATAGTTTAACTATATAGTTTAACTCGAATTTTTTTTTTTTTTTTATAGCCAAAAAAAAAGAAAAAGAGATTTTTATCCTTACTTTTTCTTTTTTCTTTTTTTTTTTAAATGGCGAAAAATTTTTTTTTTTTTTTAAATTAAAAATTTCATTACCGTTTGACAAATATAGTTTTGTGTTATGCGTCTGGTTCATAGTCTATAAAAAAAAAATGGCGGAGAATGTGTTTTTTTTTTTTTTTTTCGCTAAGCTCGAATCGTTTTTTATAGCAGATTTTATAGCTTGAAAAAAATAATAATAATAATTTTTTTTTTTTTTTTGAAATTTAACATCTGTCCCACGAATCAAACGAGTAAATTTTTTTTTTTTTTGACGGAAATCTATATTATTATTTTATAGCGAAAATTCCGCCATTTTTTTTTTTTTTTAGTTATGCTTTTAGGTTTGATTCGAAAAGATTTTTGTACCATATGGTTTTTGATATTTTTATTTTTAACAAACTAATCGCCATTTTTCTTTTTTTTTTTTTTTCATACTCCCCGTTGTCACGAATCCTATTTTTACCGTTTTATTATTATTATTATTATTATTATTATTATTATTATTATTATTATTATTATTATTATTATTATTATTTTGATCGGTAAAAAACTTACAAAAAAAAAAAAAAATGTCAAATGTTTTTCGAAACGTAACGAAATTAAAAGAAATTAAAAAATTTTATATGTGTTAAAATAATAAACAAATTTCGTTTTGACTGCAATATAGACTTTTTTTTTATAGTTTTGCACTGCTATAAACTTTATTTCTTTTGAAACTTTATTTGCTATAATTAAAAAAAAAAAAAAATTTATTTTACTATTTTTTTTTTTTTTACCAAATAAAGTCAATAAATTATAAAAAGTCGTTAAAAAATTTTTTTTTAGCGTAATATGTTGTTGTTCGAGTTTAATTCGAATTTGAATTTTTTTTTTATGGAACATTTATTATTATTATTATTATTATTATTATGAAAGTTTATGTAAAAACTGATTAGGAATAAGAAACGGAAGTAAAATTTTCAAATTCTTTATTATTTTACTTTTAATTCCGATAAAATTTATGTCCTTGTCGGAGTTTTTTAGTTTTTATTCCAAGTTATTCCAGGTTTATCCAGGTTATCTATCATCCGATTCTTCGTCTAGAAATGCTCTGGTGGTGGTGGTGAGGGGGTAGTTTTTAAAAAACCCTTTCGAAAAATGATTCTTTCTTTTATTATTTCCTTTACAATTTTTCTTGATTTTTTTTCATGACTCCCGGAATTATTCTTCCGAACGCTCTCGGATGCTCTTTGATCAACTTCCATCTTTTTTCGGAATCGTACCTGAAAATGATATCCGGTTTTGTTCTCCGTCGGCTTGAAATCGTTACAAGTCGCGAAAATTTTCTGACAATACATTTTATTTAATATTTCCAATAGAACGTTCCATTGAAAACATCATTAAAACAAAATTTCTCATTTAAATATTTACGATTATCGGATATCCGGAAATTAAATGGTCGATAATTTCCGTCAGCGATCGATAAATTCGACACTTGTCATCGACTAATCTAACGAAATCTACATTTTTATATTTTCGTGATTGTGAATCCGTAAAATTGTGAATTCCGTGATGAATGAATGTTTTGTTTCTCTTTTTTGAAAAATTATTAATTTCCTATGGTTTATCAAATTGTTCTTCGTGTTTTTCTATCATTATTATTATTATTATTTGCAATATAAAAAAAAACGAATGATGTCAAACGTAAAAAAAAGAAAAAACCTAGGGGAATATTTTAAAAGGGCGGCAATCTGGTTAAACATAAGTTTTGAAAAAAAAAAAAAAGGAAAAATTATCTACACGTATATATTTTTTTTAATGTTAGAGGTAAATATATACATAACTTTCCTTTTAATGGAAAAATATTTTTTGACGTTAATAATATGCTTTTTTTTTGACGTAAAAAAAAAAAAAAAAAAAAAAAAAAAACTTTATCTACCCTTCTTTTTGTTTGACTACAAGGGAAGGTTTAAACACAAACCGAATACATTTTTGAAAAAAAAAATAAAAAGGAAAAAAAAAAAGGAAAAATTATTTACCTGTAAAGATAATTTTTTTTTTTTTTTTTTTTTTGGGGTAGAACGGAAAATTTTTAGAATTTTTCCCAAAAAATTTTATTTTTCTTTTTTTTTTTTCTAATTGTTTTCCTAACTCTTTCTCTCTCTCTCTCTCTTTCTCTCTCTCTCTCTCTCTCTCTCTCTCTCGAATTTCTCACATTTTTATTTTGTCTATTGTTAACGAAACAGGTCCATTATTAAATAAGTGTTAGATTCCTGCTGGTAAAAACATCATAAAACACTTCGACTACTTCCCTTTTTTTTCGTTTGGATTATTTTCAATTTTCTTTGCCAAAAAAATTGTCTGGTAAATATAATGGAGAGAAAATTTATATACATACACACACAGACACACTCATATTTTTTTTTTCTTTTTGTTACATTAAATTAAATAGCACTACCCCCCCCCCCGATTTTGATTTATATTTAAAGTCTTTCTTAAACCTTATAGATATAGATGATACTTGTTGATTTTTATTATCTAACACGTTTTAAATCAATAATTTTTAACCTTTGACCCTTTATAATAATAATTTATCCGTTGATGGTGGTTAATTTTTTTATTTTTCGACCTAAAAATAAAAAATAATAAAATCCCTAACAAGTAACGCATATAAAACGCGATGATTTTAATTGTTGTTTTTGGTTTTGTTGTTGTTGTTGTTGTTGTTTCTACAGATAATTTAATAGCTGGGAAAAAAAATGTCTCTCTTTCTCTCTCTCTCTTCCCTATCTCTCTCTATCTATTTCTCTTTAAAAGCTTTTCGGTTAAAACATAAAACGGATAATAATAATACTAATAATTTTTTATCTATCAAAAAAAAAAACCAAAATTAATTATTGTTATTATTATTATTATTTTACGAAAAAAAAGGTTATAAAATGATTTTATCGATCGATATTGATTACGTAATATTTCATCGGTAAGAAAATAAAATCTTTTGGGAAATAACAAAAAAAAAAAAAAACATAAAACGTCATAAAACAATTTTAATTATCAATAATTAACAGATAATTAGATTTTAAATAACTTTGATTTATTATTATTATTATTATTATTCTTTTACAATTATATATATATATATATATATATATATATATATATAAAAATGTCTTCTGCTTTTTTATTAATCGTACGATGAAGTCGGGTTTAAATATATACACGTATTATCGATTTTTTTTTGTTTTGCGTTTACCTGGTTGGCTGGCTGGCTGGCTTTTTCACTTTTACGGATGATTTTAAAATTATTATTATTATTATTATTATTATTATTATTATTATTATTATTATTATTATTATTATTATTATTATTATTTTGTTTAATCAAATAAAAATTTTGTTTTTTCGTCTGGGAAAAAAACTTTTGTACAAATGGATTTTCAACTGACAAAAAGTTTTTTTTTTTTTTTTTTAAATGTAATAAAACTTGAATTTGGATTGCATTTTCTATTTGATTAATTAATTATTATTATATTTGAATGTTGTTTGTTTGTTTGTTCGTTCATTCGTTTGTTTTTTTGTTCTATTCTTATAACCTTTTAAAAAGGAAAAAAAAAGATTAAAAAATATTTATAAACAGTATTCCGACGGTTCTTTTTTTTTTTTTTTTTTTAATAAAAATAAGAAATACAACAAAAAATTTAGTTTTTTTTTTTTTTTTTTGGAGAAAAAGGAAAAAAAGGAAAAAAGGAAAGGAAAGGAAAAGCTAGGGAAAAAAAGGCTAAAAAATCTGTGCTCTTATTTTATTTTATTTTATTTATTTTTTTTTTTTTTTGTTCAGCTTTGCTTTCAGTTTTCAAAAAATTTCCCTACGAAAGATTTGAATTGCATTAACTTTTCTTTCAACCTTTCTTTACAACTAAACATTCCTCTTTTTTTTTTCTTCTTTTTTTTTTTCTTTTTTTATAACATACAACATATACGTATACATTTTTTCTTTCCTAGTTTTTTTTTTTTTTGTATAATAATCTCGGAAAAAGGAAAAAAAAAGGAAAAAATTTTGTTTTTATTTCATTTCCATTACTACACACACACACACATACACGGTTTACCGCAAAATTTTTAT
>NW_002987310.1:6914-16441 GCF_000006295.1 Pediculus humanus corporis | reverse complement strand
TTATAAATAATTAAACGTATAAGTACGAAGTGTGCGTTTTATGTATTTCGTCATATGATTTTATCATTGTCTAAACATGAGCTCAACATTTTTTAAATCCCTTCCCTCCTTCTCCTTTCCTCCCTCTCTCTCTCTCCTCTTTTTTTTTCGAAAGGTGGTACGAAATCGTTTGCGGTTTAATTTTATTTATTTATTTATTGATTACGTACGAAACTAGGAACAAAAAAAAAAAATAAAATATAATAAAATAAAATTTAAAAAAAAGGAGAAAAAATTTTATTCTCCCAACGAAGCCATTAAAACTCGTAAAATAATTAAAGTGCCTTTATTAGTTTCAAGGGAGTTTTTTACCTTTCAAAACACCCCCCCCTCCCCGCCGCCGCGTGCTCGCCTAAAGAAAAAGTCCAAAGTCTTAAAAATAAAATTATATTATCATTATTATTATTATTTTTTTATTTTAGTTTTACAAACTATTTATTTTATTATTTGTAAATGTTAATAATAATAATAATAACATTATGATAATAAATTGGTGAGGGAATAAGAAAAAACTTTTTTCTGGTTTTTTAAATTTTTTTTATTATGTCAAACCTTATGAAAATGTTTATTATTATTATTATTATTATTATTATTATTATTATTATTATTATTATTATTATTATATTATTTATTATTATTATTATTATTATTATAATTAATATCGAACGTGTTTTTTTTCCGTGTTAAAAAAAAAAAAATAAGGCGAAAATATATACATAAGTATGCAAAACCGGAATCATAGAAGAAGAAAAAAAAAAAATTGCGGTCCCGTGAGGGTTGTGCGTGTGTGCGTGCGTGCGTGGGAGTAGGGTAAGAAGAAGAAAAAAAAGAAAAAAACTCAAATTTAAAATTTCAAAAGAATTTAAATTGATTTTTTTGCATGAATGGTTATTTGAATTCAATGCTATTGACACACACACACACACACACAGCAGCAGCAAGAGAAAGCTGCAGAGTAGCAGAGTAAATTCATTTTCTAGGTAAAAAGTTTATGTTTGGAGTCCAGAGCATAAAATTGATTCGTTCAAATTTTATTTTAAGGAGAAAAAAAAATTTTAAAAAAAAAAAAAAGTAATTTAAATAAAAATAGAATAAGTTAATTAAATTGTTTGTTGTTTGTTTGTTTGTTTTTTGTTTGTGTTTTCCCGATGATTTTCGGTCAATTACGTTCATGTACACACGCGTACACCCGCACTCACACACGCGCGCACATAAAAAATTTAAAAAAAAAAGGTTTTCGAGAGGGGAGGGGGTAATTTTCTTTTCGGTGTAAACAATAAACAAAACTTTTGTAAACAAATTTATTATTATTATGCGTAAAAGAGAGAAAATTTTAATTTTGTTTGTTTCAAATGCGAAAAAACATTTTTTTTTTTAAAGCAAAAAACGTCTTGTTTTGTTTGCTACCATTGATTGATTAATTGATTGATTGATTGATTAGTTTTATTATTATTGTAGTAAAATGAATGAATCATATTTTAATCGATTTTTTTTTTCTTTTCTTTTCTTATGCGTTGCCATTTTTACATCGTGGCATTTTTTTTTTTATATTTTTTTTTTAAAGAAAACTTATACAATAAAGAGAGAGAGAAAGAGGAAAAGAGAGAGAGAGGGTATTTATTCAAGTTACGAACGCCTTCTATTGTAGACAGCCATTGTCATTTTATTTCCATTTAAAAAAAAAAAAACATCGAAAAGCGTTTTTGAAAAGAAATTTTAAACATCCACAACCACCACCACTACCTCCTCCTCCTTAAAGTCTCTCACATCTGCTCTCTCCGCTCTTTTTCATCCGAAGAAAATAATAATAATAATAATAATAAAAAATAAACATTTATGCATATTTAATATCGAGAAAGAAAGAAAGAAAAGCTAAAAAAAATCAATGTTTGGTCATGACGTAAATGAAAAAAAAAAAAAAAAAAACACTTTTTTGAACAGATGCAAAACGATCGGTTTTTTTTTTAAAAGCAGAAGACGTTTCGAACTTTTTTTTTTGTAATCGATTTTATTAATCATTTTTTCTTTCGAATGAATATTTATTAAAAAAAAAAAAAAAAAAAAGAAAAAAAATGAAAAGGGATGATGATGAAGGGAAACGCGAAAAAGAGAAAGAGGGTAAAAGAGAGAGAGAGATATAGAGAGGGAGAGGGGAAAAGAGAAACAGAAAGGGAAAGAGAGAGAGAGAAAGAGGGGGGGGGTAAAAGGAAATTTAAGAGTGACGGCTGTGTTCCTGCTCCTGATTCAGATGCTGTACGATTAATACTAAACCGCGAGATAATTCTTCATAAGGTTTTTTCTTTCTTTCTTTCTTTTCTTTCTTTTTTTTTTTCTTTTTTGAATTTTATTCCACCCTGTAATTTTCCCGCGTTTTTAACTACCTGAATTAATTTAAACTTGTGTTAATTGTCTTCGATTTAATTTATTTTTATTAAATTTTATTATAGTTTTCTTTCCTTTTTCTTTCCTTTTTTTTTCCTTTTTCATTTTTTTTTTTTTTTTTAATTAAATTCTGTTACGAATTTTTGTTTTGTTTCAAAAAAACTTTTTTAATTTAAAAAAAAAAAAAAAAAAAAACTATTTTAATAATAATAATAATAATCATATTAAAAATTAAATTTTCATCTAACGAATAAGAAACAAAATTTTTTTTTTTGAAAAATTAACAAAACAAGGATAACATATTTATTAATCATATTTATTAATTTATGTATAAATTATTATTTAAAATAAATAAATAAATACATAAAATTTATTTCGAGAAAAATAAATTTGGGGCACTAATAAAAAAAACCGTTTACATAAGCAGCATATATTAAAAAAGTTTAAATTATAAAAATCTCCCCTGCTTCTTTTTCAAAGGAATTTTTTTTTTCAAAGGAATATAAAAAAAGGAAAAATTTAATAAAAAAAATCACGAGGAAACGATTAGACAAACTTTTCCTTTCCTTTTTTTTTTGTAGTGAAAAAAGCTTTTTGTGAATTCATTGAAACGAAAATTTAAGTTTTTTTTTTTTTATTTTGTATCCTAAAAAAAAAATTAAAAATCAAATCAAATTTATTATTAAACGTAATAAAAAAAGTTTTTATTATTATTATTAGTATTTGCAATGTACCTGAAAATACCTAAAATCGATTTTTAAAAAAAAAATTTTGTATAAAAAAAAAAAAGAAAACTTTTTCTATAAAATATAATTTTTTTTTATAAAAATGAAATTCGCGACTTTTCGCTTTTTTTTTTTCATTTCATTTTATTTTATTTATTTTTTTTTTTTTTTTTACGTGAAACTAAAAACTTTTGATTGAGTTTCTTCATTTTTTTTTTTTTTGTAGTTTCCGCCATTTTTTTTTTTTTTCACTTCTTCGAATCCATGTGTGATGACGTCAAAGTCGTAACATTTAAAAGCTTTTCTTTTATTTTTTAACCTTTTTTTTTTTTTTATATATATAAAATCGAAGTTATATATATATATAGTTATAAGCAGACGACAAAACTTTAATAGTTTTTTTAATTTATTACGAAATAATTTTTTTTTAATAATAATAATAATAATGATAATGATAATAAAATAGTAAATAAAAAAAAAATAATAAAAAATAAAGAGCGAGGAAGGAAAGATTTCATGTTGTTGTTGTTGTTGTTGTTGGTCGATTTAGAAAAAAAAAAAAATTTAATATAAATTATTACTGGAAAATGTCTGGAACTTAATTTTTCTTTTTTTTTTTTTCTCATTAAAATCTGTCATGTTCAAAGTTTTTTTTTTTTTATAAAAAAAAAAATTGTTGCTTTTAACAAAATCTTCTTTTTTTTTTTTTGACTAATTGGAGACTTTTTTTTTTTGTATGTTTTCAAATTAAGAAAAAAAAGCACAAGGAAAAGATTTATTTATTTATTTTTTTTTAAATATTTAATCTGGGTTTAATAGATTTGAAACAAAAAAAAAAAAATCAAAATGTCCGCTGTTTTTTTTTTGGGGGGAGCGGGAGGGAGGAGAGGACAGATGGCGAGCGTGGAATGAAAAAGAATGAAAAAATTTTTTTTTTTTTTTTAATTTTTATCATATTTGCTGGAATTTTTATTTGTTTATAATAATCTACGAGGTGTAGAGATACGCTGGAAAAAAAAATATACGTATATATACTTCTTTTTTTCTAGAATTTTCTCAAAGTAATGACGTAATAAAAAAAATTATATAAAAATAAATCGTGGCGTAAAGGATTATAAAAAAAAAAAATAAAGGCGTGGAGAGGGGGAAGAAAGAGGGGGGAGGAACGGGAAAAAAATTATTTTTCTTATTAAAACCGATTAAAAAAACGTGGTAGAAAAAAAATAAAATAAAAAATAAATACAAAATGATAATATAAAAACGAGCGGAGGGGCAAAGCGGGAGCGAGAGAACGGAGAGGAGAGGAACAAAAAAAAAAAAAATAGAAATTTTTTATAACCGTTTTGAGAAAACAAAATTGCCGAGTCCATTATAAAAAGTGTTTTTAATGCAAAATAATATTTTTAAAAATTTTATTAAGGGGAAAGAAGGAGAGGAAGAAAAGGAGGGAATCCCTTACTTGATACAAACCGGAAATGATTACTCCCAAATCTCTCATTGTTAGAAAATAAAAAAAAAAGTTTTCTTTTTTTTTTTTTTTTTTATTATTAACACGAATTATTCATACTACCTATCTTTTTTCTTCATTTATTATTACTATCATCATTATCATTATTATCATCATCATCATCAGCATCTATTTATTTATTTATTTTCTCGCTTTTACCCCCCCCCCTTTTTCTCACCCCTCCTACACCCGGATCGAATTTTTTTTTTGTTTTTCAAGATTTTTTTTTTCAAAGAATTTAAAAAAAAAAAAAAAAGCGTCGAGTTACTCATCGATTGACGTCACGACGAAATAATTAATTTAAAAAAAAAAAAAATGGCGGGAAAATTTTTCAAGTCGGCCATTTTGTTGTAATTTGAAATAAGCTTTGAAATTAATATTAAAAAAAAAAAATTACCATTATTATTTTTTTTTCTTTTTTCTAAGGATAAAAATTATTCATTTTAATTTTTTCAAATAACGATGATGATGATGATGATGATGATAATAATAATAATAATAATAATATAGAGATTTTCGTGTGGAAATTTTTTGTATTTGAAAACAAATTAGACGGTAACACCTGAGCGTAAAATAAAAAATAAATAAATCGTAAGAACATGAATTAAATTTTATTATTATTATTATTATACATATATGTTCATTCCGCAAAATTTTAAATTAATTTTATATAATTCGGCCCATTTTTTATAAATTTTCCGGCAAAAAAATTATTTAAATTTGTATTTATTATAGAAGGAAAACAACAACTAGAAAAAAGAGGGAGAGAGAGAGAGAGAGAGAGAGAGAGAGAAACGAGGGCGGGGGGTGTGGTTTAAATGTACAGAAAAAAAATAAATTTTTAAATTCAACCGTTAGATTTCAAATATGAAACGTTTTTTTTTTTTTTCCTACCGAAGAAAATATAAAAATTTTTTTTTTTTTAGGTCATAGGACTTTATTCGCACACAAATTTCCGTTTCCGTTTATTAAAAAAAAAAAAAAAAAAGAATTTTAGTTCACAGTTAATAAAACTGGTTTTGTTTTCTTTTTTTTTTTTTTATTTTCTTTCGAAAGCGTAAAAACGTTTTATGAAATTTTAATTTGATTCTTCTCTCTCTCTCTCTTTTTCTCTTTTTAAAACGTAATTACTTCATTTAAAATTTTACAAATAGAATTTTTAAGTTAAAATAATTTCAGCACATAAAATTTACGTTGTTTTTAATTACTTATTAAAACATTTTAAATAATTTTAAAATTTTCCTCATTCATTTTTTTTAGTTTTTTTTTTTTTATTATGGAATTGTGGAGAGGGAAATTCGTGCGAAAGGGTTTTTTTTTTTTAAGTCTTTCCTTTGAAATATTCCTTTTTTTTTTTTTTTAGAGCCTTAATTATCTATCAGTGGTCATTCGTGTCATGAAAATTGTATTCGTGCCAAAGTTTTTTTTAAAAGAAATTTCCAAGAATCGTCGTCGTCGTCGTTGTACCCGCCAAAAAAAGGTGAAAATTTTGCCAGAAGATAATAAAACCAAACCAAAAACCATTTAATAAAAGATTTTCCTAAAAAAAAACATCCCTTCCGCCCCCCTCGCCCCTCAATTAATTGTTTAACAAAAATTTTTTTTGTTTTTTGTTTGCATAAAGGAAATACCTTACGGGGAATAATACGGGGGGGGGGTTAAATAATAAAAAAAAAATGATTGAACTCTCATGATTTAAATTCCGGTTTTTTTTCCCCCACGCTTTTATTATTATTATTATTTTTTTTTATAGCTTAAAGGTTTTTTAATTTCCTTTTTTCTCCCCCTCCTCTCCATTTGGTGTTTGCTACTCTTTTACAACTTAAAAACCTTTAAGGTAAATTCTGTTGAAAAGTTTTAAAACATTTTCTTTCTATTTTTTAAACTCAGTTCCGTTCATATATTTAAAAATGTTGGAATACACACACACACACAGCTAGCTAATGTGTATTTGTACGAAAAACAAAATAATATTAAACTTTTTTAACAATGATTAATTTCCCGAAAACCTGAAACGCCCCATTCCCCCCCTCCCCTTTTTTTCCCTCTCTCTCTCTCTCTTTCTGTAAGTCTCGCTCACTTTTTTAAAAAAAAAAAAGCTCATTCCACCAAGTTTATTGAAAAAAAAAAATATGTGATGTTGGATAAGCAATAAGGGTCAAATATTTTGGGGCGGTAAGGCGGTGCGGGGCGGGGCGGGTCGTGGTGGGACGAGGGAAGTTTTAGAGACAAACAAACAAATTTTAGTTTTAGAAAAGTTTATATAAACTGTAACGATAGCATTTCCTTTCAATTTTATTATTTTTTTTTATTTTGAAGGAGAAAAAAAAAAGGTTTTCTTTCAATTTAAAAGGAAAGAATTTTTTTTTTTTTTTTTTTTTTGTATTGAATGTAATTTTTCTTTTTTCCTATAAAAAGTTATTGCGGAAAAAAAAGGAAGGAAAATTTCAAAGGAATAATTTTTGGTATTAAAAAAAAAAAAAAAAAAAAAAAAAAACGATTTAATTGTTATTGTTTTTTTAAAAAATAAATAATAATGATGAGAAGATTGCAATTTTTTTAAATGTATAAGGAAACAAACAAAGGAATTTCTAAAAGGAAATTTTTAAAAAATTTTCTCGAATTTTTTACGAAGTTTACTGTTTTAGATTTTTGATGAAAAACGTAAAAAAATTGTGGAAAATTTTTAAAAATGTAACAAATATTAGTACAAGAAAAAGTATTTTTACCGAGAAAAAAATGTTTTACTTAGTATCTATTTCCGGGAAAATGAAAAAGGAAAAAAAAAGCCAAGTTCATTCAAAAACCAGAATAAAAACATTCGAAAAAATGAGAAAAAAGAAAAAAATAGTAAAGTGAAAAAAGGTTTGAAAAAGAGAGAAAAAAAAAAAACTTTTACAGAAGTAAAAGAAAGAAAAAAAAATAGAAATTTCTAGAAAACGTAAGAAGAATAACATAAAAAAAAAAAAAAAAATAGAAACGATTTCAATTATTATAGGAGCATTGGGAGCAATGTCGAAACCGAAACAAATTCAAACACGAAAATTCGAATCCTGGAATTTTTTTTTACTCTACAAAAAATAATCAATAATAAATGTAAACTTGAATAAGACAAATCCTGGAGAAGGAAAAAAAAACGTGTTTTATCATGAAAATTTCTTTTTTTTTTTTCTTTAAAAAAATTTTTCATCAAATTTAATTTTTTTTTTTCAAAAAAAACCAAAAAAGGGAAAGAAGAAAAACGAGAAAATTCAATTCTAAAAAAAATAAAAAAAACTTGAAAAACTCAAGCAGTAGCAACAGCAACAACAACAACGGCAGCATCGAACAAAACGAAAAAAAAAATTGCGAATGATAAAAAAAAATGATAAACATACAAAAACAGGGGAAAAAAATATTAAAAAAAAAAAAAAAAATAATAATAATAATAAAAGAATAAATAATGAAAAGCTAAATACCGAAAAATAAATAATGGCTCCCCTAATAAATTTAAATATCTGACATGTTGATAAAAAAAAATTTTTTTTAATTTTCATTCATTCAAATTAATTTACATAATTTTTAATTATTTTTTATTAATAAAAAAAAAAAAATTAAATTTATTTATTTATATTATTATTATTATTATAAATGAAATAGATAAGAGAAAGAATGAGAGAGAGATAGAGAGAGAGAGAAAATGAAATTTAATAAAAGAAAAAAAAAAGAAAAAGAATAATAATAAAGAGAGTGATAAATGATGAAAACTAAGAAAAATACAATATAATAGTAATAATAATAATAAAGCTAAGAAGATAATGGCTTATGATGGCCTTTCCTTTGAATTCAATGGAAAGAAAAAAAAAAAATTATTCCATTGTGAATTATCGTATGCAAGTAAATCTTTAGTAAAAAAAACGATTTTATATTTTTTTTTTTGTTGTTATCGTGATGATATCGATAAGACGGTGACGATGATGATGATAATTTCCCCCCCCCCTTTTCTCTTCTCTCTCTCTGTTAATTTTTTTTTCAAAATGGCGGTGGCATTTTTTTTTTGTGTGTTACTTAAAAAGGTTTTCGACATTTTTAACCAGAGGCGAAGTTAATTAATTAATTTTTTCATTTTTTCATTTCTCTTCTCCTCCCCCTCCTCTACTCACGCCCTCTTCCTCCTCTCACCATTTCCGGTTTCGTACTTTCCGCCTTTCCGACTAAAAAAAAAATTTTTTTTTTTTTTTTTTTTCACCAAATGGGAATCGAATTCCCGGGAGGGATGATGACAATGATGAGGGGGAAGGGGAAGGGGAGAGCGAAGCGGCGGTTATAAAAAAAAAGAAAGAAAAACATGAAAACTTACTTAAAGAAAAATTAAATTTTTAATAGATTTATTCAATGTTTTGAAAAACTTGGAAAATATTATTAACAGCAGAAGCCATGGAATTAATAATAATAATAATAATAATAATAATAATCGAAATAAAGAATATTATTATTATTATTATTTTTTCAGTTAACGTTTTTTTTTTTTCCGGGTTGGAATTAAAAAAATTATACAGTCGCTTTAAAATTTTTTTTATTTTTTCTTGTTTCGCTTTCTTCCCCTTCTCCTCCCTCTCTCTCTCTTTCTCTCTCCCGAAAAAAAAATGACTGGAAAATGTTTGTTTGTTTGTTTGTTGTTTGTTTGACTGGAGAATGTTTTTTTTTTTTTAACAATTAAAAAACACAAAAAAAAAAAACAAAACGCAAAATAATTTTTTATTTTATATTTTTTTTGTTTTGTTTTTCCCATCCATTCGAATCTTTTTGTTAAACGTCAAATGATTTTTTTTTTCTTCTCTTTTTATTCTTGTTAATAAAGTCAAAAAAAAAAAAATTAAAAAGTATAATTTTAC
>NW_002987310.1:4164-6478 GCF_000006295.1 Pediculus humanus corporis | reverse complement strand
AGGTGCTTTGATGCTTTTAAAGTTATTGACCTTTTTGTATATTACTTTTTCTTTTTTTTTTTGTTTCGCTCCAAATTTTTTATTTTTTTTTCAACGCCTTATTTATTTATTTATCTCACTGAAAGTGATTAAAGAAGAACAAAATGAATGAATTTTCTCTCTCTCTCTCTCCCTTTTTCTCTCTTTTTTTTTGTAAATTTGACATTTGAAAAATTTTTTTGTTTTTCTTTTCCGTTTTTTCCGTCTTTTCCGTATTTTCTATATATATACATATATATTATTAAATTATCGATATTGAATTTTAATAAATTTATAATTTATGTATGAACATAAATAAGTTTTTTTTTTTTTATCAGTCTTCTTCCATGTTTGTTTTTTACATAAAAAAAAAAATATCTTTTCGAAATGAATATCTTTCTTACACGTTATATTATAATATAAAATAATAATAATAATATTTTGGAAAAAATATCATTCGAAACATTATTTATATTGTTTCCCTCGTTAAAATAAATTTTTAATTGTTGATAATTGTAATAATAATGAAAATGAAAATGATTTTGGGTCATTTTGAAAAATATTAAAAGCTTCGGTGGCACAAACGCGACGATAAAAGGAAATTTGAAATAAGAAACCGTGGAAAAAATCTACGACGTTACGGCCCACATTTTTCTAAAATGACGTCACACATAAACACATTCAACCGTTTATTTTTAATTAATCGTAATAGGCGAACTGGAATGAATTCTGGAAAATTTCTAACAAGCGCACACACATACACATAAAACTACAAAAATTTCACTCATCAAAAATTGGAATTTTTATAAAAAAAAATTCCACGAGAGTTTGACGTAACATATTATTATTATTATGGTCACTCTTAAACACGACAAGGCTCTTATTTGTCGGGGTTTTTAAGTTCATTTATCCCAGATTTCTACCCGATTCCTTAGGGACAAATACTCGAATTTCGGTGGTGCTATTTATAATATTTTCCGAAGAATGTGGGCCGTCCCACATAGGATGGTTTCTTCTTTTAGGTTCTTTAAAATTATTATTATAATTATTATAATAATAATAATAATTATTATTATTATTATTATTATTACTACTATTATTAATAATTGTGGAGAAACTCGAATATTTTTTTTAATCAATTAACAAAGAATTCAATTATAAAAACGATGTAAAATAATTTCTAAAAAAAGAAGAAAAGCAAAAAATATTGTAGAATTCGTAGGAAGAATAATGATGATGATAATAAATAGGGGGTAAAAAATATATTAGGGGGCGGATAAAATGAGTATGGAAAAATTATTACACAAGTTAAGCAATACATTTTCCTATTTTAACATTTATTGGGTGTTTTTAATTGCCGCGAAACAATAAGTTTTATTTTAAAATAGAAAAATGAATCCCGTGAGACATTTTATCGTAAAACGTTTTAAATAAAACTACCAACTAAATATATTTAAAAAAAAAAAAAAAACCTTACGGAAACCTTTTAATTATCGGAACCCGAAAACAAAAACAAACAAAAAAAAAATAAACTTGAATTTATGTTATTACGGATACGGTAATATATGTTAGGAGGGGGAAGTGGAGGGTAGAGAGAGAGAGAGATGAAGAAAGGAAGTTATAAACAAAAGAAAAATTTTTTTTAATTTCTCTAAATAAAAAATAAAAAGAAAATAACGACGTGAAAATTTATTTTATTAAAAACTTAATAATAATAATAATGTTCGGGGTTATTATTAAAAAGTAAAAATATGATCACGTGTTTGACAGACAGTGGAGAAAGAGTTTCTTTATTTTTCCACGTTTTTGAAAATGTTTTTAAAAATGTTAGTATTTTGGTTATTGATCAACCCTTAAAACGTTAGGGGTAGGGATTTTACTACGTTAGGAAGCTGTCATCATAAGCTGACCAACAATCTCCTCTTTAACATCAAATAGAAGATGTTCTTCTAATGAAGATGATATGAAAGCAGCCATATTCTTTCTCTTCTTTTTTTTATTTTCTATTTATTCCCAATTTTTTTTTTCCTTTTCATTTTTTTTTTTTTTTTACGACCATGTGAGACATGTTTTTTTTTTTTTTTTTTTTTTGGCGGTGGAAAAGGGATGTAGGATAAGGAAGGAAGGAAGAAGAAAGAAAGAAAGAAATAGAAAAAAAAAATTTCGTCGTTTTCCAATATTTGAACTCGTTACAAAAAACACACGTACTCATAAATTATTATTATTTTTTTTTTGCAAATGCAACAAATGATGTTTGAAAATCATTCGCACGCACACGCACACGCACGCGTTTTTT
>NW_002987310.1:0-4107 GCF_000006295.1 Pediculus humanus corporis | reverse complement strand
AACTGTCGTTGAGTTTGTTTTACCACCATGAAAATAAAAGAGTTAACGAAAAGTAATTTTTTTTTTTTTATTTTGTTACTTTTGCATTTTGTTTTGTAATTAAATTTGTTTTATAAGTTTTAACCGTTAATTAAATTTTTAAATGACTTTAAAATTATAAATTATTTTTAAAGAAACATTAGAATCTTTTTTTTTTTCTCCCTCTTGTTGTTGTTGCATGACGTAATTCAACAGTTTCCTTCTCCATTTTTTTTTTTTTATAAAAAACTTTTTTACACTTCTAAATAAGAATTTAAAACAAAAAAAAAAAACTTAATCGAATTATTTATTCGTTTTATTCATTATTATTATTATTATTTTCTTTTTAACGTGAAAAACAATAGAAACTCAAATACTTAACTTGAAAAAATAAAATAAAATAACAGAGAAGTAATAATAATAATAATAATGAGAAAGAAAAGAAACAAAAGAATTAAAATAAGAGAATAAGAAAAAGAAAAGAAAAGGAAAGAGAGAGAAAGAGTGTGTGAGAGAGAGAAAACATAATATTAATAATGAAAAATGAAAAGGAAAAAAAAAAAAAGAAAAAGGAAAAAAGGAAAAAAAGTTTTCTTATTCGAAAATTATTAAGTTTGACTTATTCGAAAGTGAAAAGAATATTGTGAATTATCGGGCCAAGAAATATATTCTGATAGAAAGTGACAGAAATGTCTTCTGCTTTTAAGTTAACAAATTGTAAACTTAGAATGTCAACCTTAAGGTGGGCAGCTCGTGGCTGATGGTGAAATTATAGATAAGGCAAACATAATAAAACTCAATTTACGAACAAAAAAAAAAAAAAATTTTTTTTTTTCCAAGGTTTTGAATTACTTTTATAAAAAAAAAAAAAACCATAATGATATTACTCGTTAATTTATCATTATTATTATTATTTTAACAATTATTTATTACGTGATTAATACGAAATTGAAATTTTTTTATTTAATTAAAAAAAAAAAAAAAGTAAAAGAAAGAGGAAGGAAAATGTCGGAAAAGTTTTTCATTAAAGTTATATATTTAAAACTAACAGGAGGAATTTTTATTATATATTTTATTACGCACGGGAAAAACCATTTCAAGAGATAAAAAAATTATTTTTCTAGAAATATCTATTTTTTATTCAAAGACGACGACGACGACGACGATTTCAATACTTTAAATTTGATATTAAATATATATTTAAAAAAAAAATAATAATAATAATACTTTTAATATTTCTTTCTATCTCTCTCTCTCTCTTTTTTTTTTTTTTTTAATTTAAAGAATTCAGTAAAAAAAAAAATATATACGCGTATGTGTGTGTGTGTGAGAGGATTTGTGCGAGATACAGGAAGTGACGTTCAACATGATTAAAAAAAAAAAAAGAAAACGGAAAAACGAAAAAAAAAATTTCAAAGGAAAAGAAAAAACAAATAATAAATGGTTTTATTTTATTTTTTTTTTCACATGGTAAAAAATGGAAATATAAAAAACAGTGATAAATGATAAAATAAAAATGTGGAAAATTTATTTAAATTTAAAAGATTTAAAAAAAAAAAAAAAAAAAGAATTCAACAAAAAAAATCCGGGGAAAATTTTTTCTGTTTTTTTTTTTGTTCCTGTTTAAAATCAAGTTTCTTTTTTTAAATGCGGAAATAATTCGGAAAAAATAACGTGAGAAATTTCTGAACGTACTTTTTACGTTTGGGCTTAGGTAATATTTAAAAATAAGAGAAATAACTGAACGCACTTATTAATAATTCTAATATTAACGAATGAGTAACAAAAAAATCAAAATTTCTGAACGTACTTTTTTAGTTCGCACTTAGGCCTAACGAAATTAAAAAAAAAAAAATTACTGAACGCACTTATTAACATTCGTGACATTAACGAATGACTAACAAAAAAATGAAGATTTCTGAACGCATTTTTTTTTTTTTTTAAATCGTGACATTCGAGTCGAGTAAAAAAAAAAGGGAGGAAATTTCTGAACGCGTTTTTCTTAATTGTAACTTTCACGCTTATGAAAAAAAGAAAATGTCGGATGGGAAAATATTTTATATTTTGTATAAAACGTTTAAAAAAAAAAAAAAAAACGTAAACTTTTTGACATTTTTAAAATTAGAAAATCGTTTAAAAAGTGTCGCAACTTTTATAAATTTATATTTAAATAATAAAATGTCGAAAAATTATAATCGCTGACGCATTTTAGTTTTTTGGTAAAAAATAAAAGAGAGGGAGAGGGAAAGAAAGGGGGGAGAGAGAGAGAGAGAAAGGAATTTTTTTTTAAAATACAAGAATGACAGTAAAAAAATTTTTTTAAAATTTATTTTATTGTTACATCGATCGAATAATCAATGTTGAATTGTTTGTTTTGTTTTGTTTTGTTAATGTTTTCTGACGTCATCAACAACTTTTCCACGTTTTCTTTTTTCTCTTATTAAACTTTTTATTATTATTATTTTTATTACAAGAAAATATTAATAAATATTAATAATAATTAAAAAAAAGTGTTATACGTTATGTAAATAATTTATATTCAATAATTTTTTTTTTTTTTGTAGGAAAAAAGTAGAATTTTCTTTTTTTTTAATATTAATTTTATTCTCCATTTTCTTTTTTCATATCTTTAAAAAATTTTTTCCTTTTTAAATCTATCGCCGCCCTTTGAATTTTTCCATTTTCCTTATAACTTTCTTCCTTTTTTTTATTTTCTCTTAAAAAAAAGGTTTTTCGTGCTTTCATTTTAAAATTAGATTTGTAAACGCGCTTTACCAGCAATTTCGTCACTCATTTTTTTTTTTTTTCTTTTCGAGTAATTATTTTTTATTTTTTTTTACACGTGCACGCACGCACGCACGCACGCACGCACACGCACACGCACACGCATACGCACGAAAATATTTTAATCAAATTGAAAATTTTCCTTGTTTTTTTTTTAATTAAAAATAAATAAATAAAAAAATAAAACGTGACAAAATTATTATTATTATTATATTTTTTTTTTGTTTTTATATTTATTTTCCACAAATATTTATTTTTCTTATAATTTTTTCTTATTTTTTTTTCTAATACCACGTTAAAACGTAATTTTTTTTTCTTCATTTTTCGTTTTAAATTTAATAGCTTTCAAATTTTTTTTTTAAAAAAAAAAAAAATTTATTTGCTCAATATTTGATTCGATAATAAAAAAAAAAAATGGAAAAAAAAAATTTTTCGTTTTCGTTTCACGACATTTTTTTTTTTTCCTCCTTTTTCTTATTTTTTTAAATCGAAATTTTCCATGTATTAATAAACGAAAGAAAAAGAGAAAGAGGGAAAGGAAAGAGAGAGAGAAACATAAAATTTGACCTATCGATCCAATTTTGAATTTTCTCTCATAAAATTTAAAAAAAAAAAAAAAATGTTTTTACGTGATTTTATTCATTTCACAAATAAAATTATTATTATTATTATTATTATTATTATTTACTAATAATATTTCTACTTTTTTTGTATTTCAAATAAATAATAATAATAATAATAATAATAATAATAATAATAATAATAATAATTAAATTGATGTGAAATTTAAAATTTTTTTACGTCTGCAGACTAAATTTATTACTAATACGTATAAACATATTTTTATTTATTATATATATATATATATATATATATAATAAATAAAAATATATTTATATATATATATATATATATATATATATATATATATATATTATAAAGGTAATTATCTATTTAGAAGAATTTAATATTAATTTATATACTCGAATGATTACGTATAGACTGAAATGACGTAATTATCTGTGACGTAAAGACCATAATTACGGTTCATTAGTGTTGAAACTATTGTAGACGCGAGAGAGTTTGTTACAACTTTATTAAATATTATTTTCCATAACACTACAGATTAATTTTCTCTTTCTTGATATTATTATTATTATCATTATCATTATCATCATCATCATCATTAAATATAAATACCTTAAAATCAGAAACGTGTACAAAAAAGTTTTTAATATTTATATTTATATATATATACTAAATATGAAAGTTTTGTGTTAAAATCATCGCACATCGTATTATAAT
>NW_002987311.1:149696-162513 GCF_000006295.1 Pediculus humanus corporis | reverse complement strand
TTACTATTTTCATAGAGTGTTAAATTTAAAAGACCACACTGGACAAAAAGCATCGGTTCTTCAAAATCCAAAGTTCTAATTTTAGCTATCCAATAAATGGAGTTTTCAAAGTCTGAATTTCGTTCGACAGTGAATTCTGATGACTGTCGTTCATTCGAGAGACACATTGCTTAAAAACAAAATAATAATAATAATAATAATAATTTCAATTTAAATTGACTTTTGTACTTTTAAAAATAATACAAAAAAAAAAGTTGAATGTGTAAAAGTCGTTTTTCCGTCTTATTACTGTGTAATAAAAATACCTCATGTTTTCTTTCCCAGGATTTCATGGCCAATTTGTATTTTTCGAATTCGTGACACCAATCGGAATATATTTTTTGATAATCGTAAGATTTTTTCGGTGATGTACATCTAAAAGCGTCAATTGTGATGTTATACGAGCATAATAGAGCGCCATTTAACCAAAAATCGTAACGTCCAGCATCCAATTCTGAGACTCCTATTATAACTAAACCGTGTTCGTTTGTTTCTATGTATTTATCTCTCCTTTAAAAATATTAATATTAATTTACTTTGGCCATTACTATTATTATTATTAAATTTTTTCATAAAGACATTCGAGTTTTAAAATACCTAAATACAATTTGATATTTTCCTTTTTCTTTACTGTAATGGTACCAAGCAGATGCATATGAATGCAAAGCTTCCGCGCCTTTAGGAAAGCATCCCAAATGAATGCTCTGACCCCAAGTGGCCACCACTTTTTTTTTCAATGTAGAAGAATCACAAATTCCCACCGAGGTATTACTAACATCTTGAAGTAAACCAAAATTAAACGGACGGCACGACTTTGTATCTTTATCCCAACCACAATATGGGTCGCGCACGCACCTAATACAGCTGTCGTAATTGTTACAAACAATTAAATTCAACTGACGAACTCTGAAATCTGTAGCAACGTATATGGCTTTGTGCTATACAAAAAAAAAATGTTTAAATGTGTTACAAAATTAAATTATTTATAATTTAAATAAAACACAGTGGTTGGAAGGTAATTAAATTTCAAATTTAGCAAAAAAAAAGAAAAAAATTTTCAAATTGAAAAATTTAACAATTAATTGTTTAAGTAGATAAAGTTAGTAAATATTTGTATTTTATAAAATTTTTAAATAAATTATAACTAAAAAAAAAAAAAAAAAAACTTACCGAATTTGATATTTCCATAGCACGAATCGGTTCATTCGGAGTCGCATCGAAGATATCAAGAAGTGCAGAAAATTTGTCTCCGCCGTTTAACCACTGAACAATTTTATAAACTTTTCCTTCACCTATGAAAAAAAAAATTTTTTTTTTTTTTTTTAAAAGTTTAATTATTAATTACATTTTTCGGGCAAAAAAAAAATGCGGAAATAATAAAAATATTTAATTCTTTTTTTGAAACTTACTCGTTGCTGCGTAAAATAAAGTATATTCAGATTGATCTACAAGTGAATCTATCTTAATTTTATCTACAACCACATGAGTAAATAAAATATCTCTTTTATAAAAAACGGGCCGATCATTTTCATGGCGCACGGCTTCATCCATAAGCGGATGCGATCGGATAAAATTCAAAACTGTATCTAAAATAATAATTTTATTACGGAAAATTACCATTATATATCTTTAATTTATTATACCCAAGTTTACATAATTTAGATTTTTTTTTTTTTTTTTTTATTCCACCTGGAAGAGTTTCGGTATTATTTACACATTCTCCGGGTCTCGGTTCTGGAACCTTATTACTCAAGACCGGTAGCCATGCCGAACTTGATGTCGCTTGTTCTTTAAATCTACCTTTAAAAGCTTTTATAATATCTTTAATATCGTAAGAACAAATGGCGGACCCCATTAATCCATTCATATTTGTGGTGAAAACTCCGTAAAATTTCGTATTATCACCAGGAATTTTGTATACATTTTCTGAGAACGAATAAAATTTTGTTAAAAAAAAAAAAAAAAAAGTAATTATAATAATTTAAAATAGTAAAATTATCAATGAGTCATAAAATCATAACTTACGAATTTCATTGAAATAAAATGGAAATTCACCGGGAATTGAACAATTAAGTCTCGCTTTTAAATAAGTCGCCCAGTTTTGCGAAAGAATGTTTTTACCTCCTGTGTCCCGTTTGCAAACCCTTGCCACTCTAGAATATATGCTTTTACCACAATTTATATATTCTACAGCTGTTTCTCGAAAGAAGAAAAGAACGTATTCTCCCACATCATATGATCCCACGAAATTCGGTTCTAAAAAAAAAAAAAAAATACATAAATAAATCTCTTTCAAATGAAAAATAAATAATAATCTCGATTATGACACTCATTAATGGTCGGTCAATAGATAAAATTATTCATTTTTACGCGACGGTTTCTTATTATTAATATTATCATTATTTTACTTCAAAAAATAAATAAATAAATAAATTCGTTAAATTAAATAAAAACTCTCCGACAATTAATGTTTTACATTAAAACGTGGAAAGTTGAGAATTTAAATTTTTACCAAAAATAAAATCTTATCACGTTTAACTTGATCAAAAACATCCAAAGATAAATTAAAGATTGAATAAATAATTGAAAATATATTTAAAATTTTACTTCAGGACAATTTAAATTAACTTTTTAATTTAAAATCGCATGTGAAAGAAAAAATTTCAAAAGAAATTATTCCCTTATTAATTAATTTTTCCCTATTAAAACATTATTAAATAAATTATTTTAACAATCGATACGTTAAAAACTCTTTTAAAACGTTTATGCATTACGTATCAATATAAAAAGAATTAATAAGAAAAAATTAAATATAAATTTTAAATGGACTTACTATCCAACCATTTGGAATCGTATTTAAGAGTTCTTTTAAAATTAAATTCTTTCCTTCCCGTCGTTGTATTATGCAAATCGGTACGAAAAATTACGGTATCGGCTTTTGTAAATTCAGCATTTGTTCCCGAGTAAAGACCGGGCAAGTTTCCCGGATTCCCTTCTTCTACCCAAACGGCAGTACTATTATCAGAAGGATCGTATGGACATTTAGCAATTCCAGTTCCGATGCCAGGAACGTATTCGTGACGAGGCAATCGTGTCAAATTTCCCTGCGAAAATTCTTTTTTATAAATATCGAAAAACATTACAAGAAAAATGAAAATTTCTTATTTTACACCATTACATGAGGATATGTGGCGTTTAATTTTTTTTTTTCGTGTACCTACTAAATGATTAAAAACAGTAACTTGCCCTATTTTGCCCCTATAAAATTTATTTTTCTTTTGTTCGCGACTCGGAATTTAAATTTTTTAAGAAAAATAAATAAATAAAAAATGAGATAATTCAAACTTACATAAATAACCCAATCCTTTGGATTATGAGCATTCGTACCGCATACATAAAAACGAGAACCGTCACCTATGGCTTGAATTACTCTAACGTGATTTCTACAGTCGAAATACTGTAAAATAAAATTACTATTTATTAATTTTTTTAAAGATAAAATTTTAAATTAATTAAAAAAAAAAAAAAAACATATGTCACTGCATCTTAATTAAAAACCGAATTGAAATTTTCGAATTTCATCAAGAATTTTTCCAATAAAAAAAAAACTTGCCTCAGATTTTCCTTTTGACACGCAGTTACCAACGTCTGACGGTTCTAATGAAAGTGAATCTCTCTTTAAAAAAAAAAAAAAAGTATTAATTATTATTAAAATACAATCAAAGCATTAATATTATTTGTTTTTAAAATTAAATTTTTCATAAATATTACCTCACAGCTTGAATGACTTATGGAATTCAATTTCAATTTGAATAATTTGTCCCTGGAACAAAAAAAAAAATTAGCAATTTAAAAAAAATTTTTTTTAAACACACGCACACACACACACACACACACACACACATATATATATATATATTTATATATATCCGTGAGTGTGTGTGTGTGTGTGTGTGTGTGTCACATTGCATTAGTATACATGCATACATTTTTTATTATGGCAACGGATATTTGTATAAAACCCTATTGTTTTCAATCAAGTATGTACAATCACCTGGTAATCATTCGATTACTTATGAATAAGTATTTTATAGACTGAGAATAATAAGTACTGCAAACTTTATTATTTTAACCGAATGTAAAGTAAAATTTTTTTATTTTTGTCAATTGTATGCAAATATTCTCTCCATTTTTATTTTCATTTAAAAATGAATACTTACATGGCTCCAACGTAAAGGGAATTCCTTTTTTCATCTAAATAAAATGTTCTGTAATACAATTTTCCACATGTAAATTCTTGAATGCTCCCTAAAAGTAAAATGAAGTAAAAATTAATTATTTATTATTTAAAAAACATGTTATTGAATACATTATTTTCAAATTTGGAAATTATCAAATTGAAAACCAAACAAATGAATAATCGCGTTGACGTTTTCGATGAAGCATTGATGAATTACAACTTCATCCATTAAAATTTATGAACTAAAAAAATTATATATATATATATATATATATATATATATATATATATATATATATATAATTTTATAATCATTTAAGACATTATTAACATTGTTTAAAAAAATATTTTATATATTAACTTACCATTACCGGTCTGGTCGTGAGCATTTCCTTTATCTGCTATTAGTAACAATGCTACTATAAATAAGGTTTTTTCCAAAAATGCTTTCAGAAACGCAGCCGAAAAAATCTCCATATTTTTAAATTTTTGTTCTTTTAAATAATTCTTCCTTACACTTTATAGTGTACCAAAAAAAAAAAAAAAAAAAATGTATAAACTCTAGAAGTTTTTACTCCTGAAAAATTAAAAAATTTAAAAATACTTTTTTTTATGAAAAACGAACTCGATTAACATTAATTTAAGAGCTATTTTAAAAAAAATTTTAGTGTTTTTTTTTTTTTTTTTTTTTTTAAATTAAAGGCGGATTTTTTTTTTTTTTTACGATTAATAAAATAAAACTTTGGTTAAATATTTTAAAAATACTCAAATAAAATGGTTTTAGGCAATAAAAAATTAAGTGTTTGAGAGTTATTTGGAATTATATAAAATACAAAAATTTACATCAAAACTTATTAAAATTAATTTAAACCAGTTTAAATTATTGGTAACAATTGAATAAGATATTAAATAAAAGTGTAATCATTTCAATAGAATAATAAATTTTACACTGAAAAATATTTAAAATAATAATCAAATAAATAAATATATATATATATATATATATATCCATTTTAAAATTGTTTTTTACCCAGATATTATTCCTAGAATTTAAATAATTAATTTCAAACTAAAATGTTTGGAATATGATAACAATTTGAATACCATTGAACCACAGAAACAAACAATTTCAAAAATTTGAAAAAGAAAATTAATAAATACATTTTTTTACTTTTATTCTCTAAAGTTTGACTAATAGGAATTTCTTCTCTGTTTTTTTTTCATAAATTTTATTTACATCTCCAATTAGTTAAATTTATCATTAATTATAACATTAAATCAAAGAAGTGCAATCTAAACACTATTAAATAAAAAAAGTTTTTTTAAAACAGCAATAATAGCAGTAGTAGTATTTTTTTTGTTCTCGAGTTACAATAATTTATGGTACAATTTAAACAAAACCTTAAGGTATAAAAATTTTACACATGCTCAATTTTAAAATTGAATTTGAAATAATTACTTGGTGATAATAGTTTTACAAAAAAAATAGAACATATTATGTTCAATTAATCAAGTAAAAAGTAAAGTATATTATATGATAATTAGTTTTGGTATCAATTTTATGTCTGGAAAAACCAATAATAAAATTTTCTAGTTTTTTAATGATTTGAAAAATTTTAACTAAGCAATGAAAAAACAAATTTCATAAGAATAAATATTCAGTATTATTGGTTCATAAATAAAACTAATTTATAATCACTATTTTCTGTTATTTCACACTGACTATAGTAAATTAGTTTAAAAAAAAAAAAAAAAATTTTTTTTAATAATAATAATTACTATTATAACATTTTTCAACTTAAAAAATTTGACTAACATAAAAATATATTGTTGCTTAAATTAAGCAATAATTGAAAAGTGGAGTCGACTTATTTTTAAATAAAAATTATACCTTATTTTACTGTACATATATATACATGTATATATGCATACATTTTTATATAATAAAGACATTAGCAGGTAATAATAATGCAGTGAAAAGTAAACGACAATCAATTTTACACATTTTAAAACATTTGCTTTAAAAAAAAAAAAAAAAAAATTATTATAACCCTTATATTTTTCCTTTCTATTTCTTATTGCAAGTAAAAAAATACATAAATAAATATAATAAAATAAATTCCATGCTTAAATATAGAAAAAATTTGGTTACAAAAAATCATTACTGCAAATGAAATGCTAAATGAAACTTAAAATTACGTACCTTTCAACGACTAATCATTAAGTGTTAAATGTTCTTCAAACGTTTAAATATACTACTGTAAAACATTTAAAAATACTTGAGTACATAAATTTTAAAAAAGATATTTATATATCTTCATATAAAAAAATTACTAATGAGTTAGTTATCCCATCCCAAAAACAGTATATGGAACCACGAAGTACTACCCAGCACGTCTTCTCCAGCAAACAAACCCAAATGTCACAACTACAAGTAGTCAGATAATTTTTGTAAACGTACTATAATCGAAGCATTAACATTGATTCTTTTAATAAAATTGCATTTTTTCCGAAGCCTTACGAAAATTATCGGAAAAAGACGAAGTAATTTTTTAACAATGATTTTATTATTTTAACCGTAAAACCGCCTCATATTTTACAACAATATTATTAAATAAGACTTTGTCAAAATAAATATTTAAACTTTTACGAAAAAAAATTTTGGAAAACGCAAAATGAAAACAATAAAATGTAAAATAAAATAATGAAATATTATTCTCCAGTCCCGATGCGTAAAACTGCCTTCTTCGTTTCCAGGCTTACCAACCTCAACTTCAAATTCAATCTTGGGCGAAATCCGTTTGTTTTTTTTTTTTTTTTTTTTGTTAAACCGTAAAAAAATTTTTATCATGACGATTATTGTTTGCTTTTATTTTCTCATTCGCTAAAGTTATTATCACGCATCCTCATTCATAAATTTTCAAAGTTCTACGGATTAGTCAAAAATAAAATACTTATAAAATTTAAAAATTTTTAATAAAAAATTCATGCTTTTTAAAAAACGTTATGTTCGTCTTCTGAGATATCAAAAAAAAATTTTGTTCAAACGTAAGCAAAGAGAATGATGAATAACAAAATAACCCAGGAAAAGTTTTAAAAAACCGAAAAAAGTCCGGCAAAAAATTAAGGCACATCTTGATTGTTAATAAAGTTAGAAAACTGAGATTTTCCTTTTCAAATAGTACCCATTAAAAACTAATTACCGCCGTCGGATTGTACAAAAAAATAATAAATACTCAATCAATATGTTATGTTTCAAACTTATTGTTATAACCGAAATTCATATAAAATGAATTTAAAAAAAAAAAACTTTGAGTAATGTCGAGCGTTGACTGTGCGTTACAAGTTCATATGCTGTACTAACAAGACATCAAAGATGGCGAAACGTATAAAAACAACCGTTTTAACCGAAAACAATTTATAAAATTAAAAAACGTGAAACACTTACAATTCACACAAAAATTTAACGAAAATCAATTAAAAAATACGCTGCATATATATACAAATGTTTTTCCTCCCTTTAAAAAAAAAAATTATATTTATTCACGTATAATTTATACATATATATTTATATATTAATAACAAATGAAGACATAAAAGAATTTTTTCATAATTTAAGCACAAGAATATTGCAAAACCAACTTATCAAATTCTGATTCCTTTACACTGTACTCTTTGACATAAGTGTGGCTTTTATGAGAATCTTGAATATGTGTTAAATATCTTTTTGCAACTTCCTGAGGTTTCCCCGAAAGTCTCGATAAAACAATTAAATTTATTAAAGAATCTGAATTATCCGAATCTTTTGAAATGGATTGTTGCAACGCCGATTCCGCTTCTTCAAATTTTTCCTGATGAATAAAACAAACTGCTTGGCCATTGAGAAGCAATGGCGTTGAACCATGTTTATCAATTATTTCTTGGAATATGTAGAATGCATCATCAAGTTTTTCTCCACCCTGGGAATTTTTTTTTTTTTTTTTTATTTTTCTTACTCAATACAGTATGATAGATAAAATGCGGAAAATAATCAATTTATAATAAGAAAATAAAATTTTTTTACTTACCATGGCAATATTTACCCAGGCTTGACTCAACTGAGTCAAAATAGCATCTTCATCTTTGTCCTGCATGTTTTTTAATTCCTTTCTGGCTAAATCTATTCGATCCATTTTTAAATAGATTTGAAGACTCAAAGCAGAACTGTGAAATATTAAATTATAATAAAAATTTTATCGATTTAATGAATTGACACTAAAATTTTTGCAGAGTGTCGATGGCTGTAGTCTTTTGCTTCTTCAACTTTCATTCTTGCATTTGTGCTGCATTATTTAACAAACTAATCAATTATATGTAAAAGTTATTAAAAATAAATTGACTATGACATTGTTATTTTACATTTATTGGATTACAATAAAATTTTAATTTTGAATTATCGCAATTTACATATGAGGAAAAAAAAAAAAGTTGAAACTATTAATTTATACTATACTATTTCTAACTATTAATAGTGATTGACTGATTATTTTACTATCCCAATATTTTATTTAATTGTTATTATTATATATATATATATAAGAAAAAAAAAGGAAATGCTTACCATTCCAAATTATCTCCTTGGTGAAGAATTTGAAGTGCACTTTCATAATTTAGCTCATGGTAATAAATGATTGCTGCTGTAATAAACAACAAATTACTAGATGTTTTAACATCTTTAGAAAGTATATCATCCATTTTCTGAACAATTACATTTTTATCCTGAGCTAAATAATAATCAACTAGTAATTTCAATGGTTCCAAATAAGGATGACAATTCGCTTTAAGTTCATTTCTGACAATTGTATATCTTTGTAGAGCAATGTAAGATCTATAAAGATATGAATCTATTTCAAGCTTCACATCTGAATCATTAATCTGCAATGAAATTTTTAATATTTTATCAGAGAATGTTAATACATATGAAATAATAATAAATAAACAAACAAAACCACTTATTATATTTTTTTGAATTTATGAATAATTTATTGTAATTGATATTTCATGTCAATGAAAGATTACTTAAAAAAATATTAAAAACAATTAAATATAATATGATGTATTAACAATTTGGTGACAAAAATTTCATTTTAAATCACAATATATGGTACTTTTATTGGTAAATGATTAAACTACTTATCTAAACCTTTAAAATAAATATTCGGAATGAGTACTCACAATAAAAATGTATTTATAAAAAATTTAATTCTCATAAACAATACGTTTAACTACTTTACTTGGAAAAGGGGGGAAAAAAAAAAAAAAAAATTGTACTTAATTGAAAATCAGAAATATTAAAGTAAACGATGACAATTCTGTCCAAGTAAAAAATATTGATAATTCCTTTTGATAATTTTTTTTACAATTATTTCAACCTATTTCTGAAATATGAAATAAAACTCACGTTAGCATTTTGAGCTTCGGTTATGCAAAATTGATAGTTTCCAATGTAATAAGCATTTTTAATTTCTAATAATGCATCAGAACTTTGATGGCGTGACATTTTTACAAGTGTTTTTTAATTTAAACCGGAAGTAGGTTTCGAGTGTCGTATTCTAATATTTTTAAAAGTATACACACACACACTCGATGTGTGATAAAATTTATTAATAAGATTTATTGCAAAATACCATGCATATTATTACTTTTTTCAAATTACGCATTTTCACTAAAAACAAAAATTATTCATTAAACTTGAAAATTTTAAAGTTACACACTTGGCTACGAATCTGCGGAAGTTCATGATTATTCGTAAATATTTGGCTTTTAAATAATAAAATTTATTTATTCGTTCACGGAAAAGTCAAAAAATATTGCATTTACGCATATTTTGTGATTGTTTTTTTTTTAATGAAAACGTAATAAAAAATATTTAATGGTGATGTGATAGTGAGAAAGTCTTGCCTTTCATTTGTACATTAAATATGAAGAATTTTCTTGAAAGGACATCTGAATATAAGTCAACAACTAATAATTTTAAATTTTATGTGTCTGCCAGTCAAGATTTACAGGTACTAACTAAAAATAAAAAATTAATATTTCAAATATTAATTTACCCATTATTTATTTTTGCTTGTGTAAATTTTTAAAAATTTGATTAACAGTATTATAAAAAAAAATATTTATGTTATACTTAGTTTCAAAAGTCCTGTAATTCAAAGCTGTAAACTTTAAATTTGATCGTGAAATATAACGTAAATTTAAATTCTCAACAAAATTTATTTCTTCATCAGTTTATATTTATTCTTTTAAAATACACAGCTTTATTTAGGATTTTATGGTACTAATTAGAAATAAACATCTATTGGGGAATTTGAAAAAAAAAAAAAAAAAAAAAAAAAAAAAAGAATTTACTATGTATCTAATTGAGAATTTTAATTATGGAAGTAAAAAATAAATATTCTTCATTAATAAAAAATATTTATTTATTTATTTACTTTTTTTTTTTAAGGATTGTAATAAAAATGCAGAAGATAATACATTTAGCAAATTTAAGCCAAAGTTGCTTGATGGAGAAATAGTTATTACAGAAGGAAACAGAGTATTATATTTTCCAAATGCTGCTGAAAGATCAAAAGGTTTATCTGGGAATTTATATGTTACTAATTTTAGATTTATGTTTGAAGCTTATGAAAGTGAAGATTGCTCAAAGGTTTGATTTTATGTACTACAATTATTATTATTTTTTTTATGTGCAAGTTAAAAAAATTCTTTAGTAGGTTGTGATTTCAGTGATTTCATTCGAATAATTTTTTGACTTTATAAATTTGACTTTCATATAATAAGTAAAATAATCTGAATCAACCGAATGTAATTATAGAATATTAATCACTTAAAAATAAATACATTTATCGAAAGGATCAAATTTTAAAATATCACAATAACATTTTTCTTTTTTTTTTTTTTTTTCAATTTCATTTCATGAGATATTTATCACTTAGTGAGTTTTTTATTACAGGAAATTTCTGTGCATCAAGTAAATAATTTATTAGGTAATCACGGAGCTTGTCTGACAAATGTACAATCTGTATATCAGCTATGTGGAGATAAGAAGAAAAAACTATTTCAAGATTCACAATTGTCTGATAAAATAAAGGGTTTACAAATAGTGTGTAAAAACTTGAAAGTTTTCACTTTCAACTTTGACCAAAGCCCAATTATTCAAGGGAAAAATATTGCAAAAACATTGCTTCATCATGCTTTTCCAGGGAGGCATCAATTGCTTTTTGCATACGACTATAGGTTGGCTTCTTTATAAATGTAATAAAAAAGTACTTGAAGTTATTTTTTAATTTTTTAATTTTAAATTTTCTAGTGATGAAAAGACTGAGAATTTTTATAAAAACACCAAAGTAGTTTTTTTTTCAAAAAAAAGTGAATGGGAAGATGAATTAATTAGAACATGTTCTGCCTCTGCTTCTAAATGGAGAATATCTTGTCAAAATCACAAGTTTCAAATATCGACTAGCCTACCACAATGGTTGGTGGTACCACATTCCCTTTTAGATTATGATTTTGTCACTGCATCACAGTCTTTTAGGTGCAACAGACCTCCGATTTGGACGTGGTCAAATCCCAATGGAGCAGCCTTAATTAGGACAGCAAATTTAATTCCCAGTTTAACAGATAGGTATTTCATTTTTAATTCTGACAGTAAAATAAAATATTTATTATTTCTTATTAATTATTATTAAAGTTGTTTTAATTGTGATATTTATCACTTTTAGAACTCAAGAAAATAGAATGCTTGAAAATATAAGAAAATGTCATCCTCAACTAAAAGGTCCTTGCATTAAAGATTTAGATAAGGATTTACCCTCGGTTATCGAATTACATCAAAGTTTTATAAAGTTAAGAGATCTTTGCATTCTCGGTAAGTTTTTCTATAAATTTCAATTAAATTTAAAGCTTAACACAAAGCTCTAATATAAAAAAGAGTTTTATATTTGTATTTAAACGAAATAATATTTTGATGCAACAGACAGTCATCGTCAATTTAAATTGCAAGACTCTCACATGTATTCATCCCTGGAAAATACTAAATGGCTTCATCACGTTTCTTCTTGCTTAAAATTATCCGTTGAAGCAGCGCGTGAAATACAAAAAGGTACCACCGTCGTGCTCCAAGGTAAAAAATTATTTTCTCTCTTTTTATTATTTTCAAATTAAACTTTTTCATTTCAGTTAATTTATAATTATTATTATTATTATTATTATTTTTTTTTTGTTTTCGAAATCAGAATCGGATGGACGAGATACGAGTGCCATTGTATCTTCATTAGTGCAATTATTATTAGATCCTCATTCAAGATCCATAGTAGGCTTTCAATCGTTAATTCAAAAAGAATGGATAGCTTTGGGTCATCCATTTTGCAAAAGGTTAGGATTATTGAAAAACAACAATTCCGAGCAGGCAAGTATTCATTGATTTTTTTTTTTTTTTTTTTTTTTTTGCAATAACAATAATAGTAATAATAATAATAATGCTAATAATAAAAAAAT
>NW_002987311.1:126809-149153 GCF_000006295.1 Pediculus humanus corporis | reverse complement strand
ATATTTTTCTCAAGTTATAATCACTTTATTCAAAATTAAATTTGTTTAAATGTGACTTTTTTTTTTTTAAGAGTCAAAACGAGAGATTACAATTACGGAGTGTTTGGAATTGGAACATACAATTTTCAGAAAGTGACGTAGAATTATTTTTCAATCCGCTCTACAAATTTTGTCAAATAAGTAATTATCCATCGTTGAAAGAAAGTTACGATCATCAGAAACGTGACATTGTTATTTTTCCAGAGTTTAGCGTACCTTATTTAGGATTATGGATGCAATGTTATTTCCGATGGTTATCATTATTGAGCATACGTTCCGGGGGACGGCCCCAAGTCGACATTGTTCACAGACACCTTTTAAAACGTATACAATCATTAATTGTTGACTTTCAAGAATTGAATTCAAAAAAAATTGATAATTGTTTTTTAAATAATATAAGTGAATTACGGAGCAGCATGAGTAATAACAATAATAGTAATAATAATAATAATATTAAAGACGATAATAAAAACTCTGATTACGTTGATAATAATTCAAAACCGAATAAAACATCAAATAGTGTTAGTAAAAAACTTGAAAAAAAAGAAAGTAACGGTGGCGGAAAAAGTTATAATAATTCTAATGATAGGATCGGTGAAGAAGTAGAATATGAAAATTTATCGGATGCAAAATTATTATTTATAAAAAGAAACGCGATAGATAATTTTTTCCCATTCACAATAAATACTTCGAATTCTTTTTCCGGTTTTGTTACCGATACCCATTTAAAAGAAATTGATTCTTCATCAATTATAAATGTATCCGATTGAATGATTTTTTTTTTTTTTTTTTTTTTTGCATTTCAGTAATAGTTTACTCTTTTAAAACTTCAAAAAAAAAAAAAAAAAAAGATTATTCTAATTAATTCATTTATGATTTTTACAAAAACAAAAAAAAAATATATATATATATACATATAAAGCACTAATTATCCTTTTTTTTAAGTAATTATTAAGTAGTGAGTAAAGTTCCAAATGCATAATAAAAACTTTTTTTATATTGTTATACTAAAAACGCTTTGAGATTTTTTGCGAGAATGAAAGTAATCACAAAGTTTTATTTATATAAAATAAAAATAAGTTAAATATTACCTTACATTGTACAAAATTTGTAATTTTTTTTTTTAACATATAAATTAAATAAATTTTTGTTACGAAAAATTATCAAATTAGATAAAAAAAATTTTAAAAAACTTTTTTTTTTTTTTTCAATTAATTATTATTCCTATCTTGTTACTTATAGTTTTTATTTAAGGGTCAGAATAGGCCCGTAAATTGTACATTTTAAGGCAATCGTTTTTTTTTAAAAGTTTAAATTTATTTAAATTTTACGTAATTTTTTTTTTTTTATTTCGTTAAAAATTATCTAAGATTTTTTATCCAGAAAAGCGTCTAGTATTGAAAATCTCTTACGGCTTGCCAAAAACTTTGATATGCTTACATGTTAAATGCAAAAAACAAATACGGGAAAAAAGTAAATTATTGAAGGGAAAAAAAACTCTCTTAAAATTATTTTTAATGAAAAATTTTTTCAACAACAATTCAGTGAAATTCATGAATCAAATAAAAACGACAATAAAATCCTGTTTAATTTTTTTTTTCATCGAAGGGAATTCAAAAATGATTAAAAGGACATATTTACACAAATGAAAAATTTTCATTGAATACGCAATCGGAAATGACATTTTTAAATTTATTTAGTAAATCAAAATTTTCATTCGGAAATTCATCATCAGCAACGGTGTACATTTTAAAATAATTAGCGGGATACAATATTTTTTGCGTTATTGAATCGTATTCGCATTTTTTAGTTTCGATATTTTCTCTATATCCCAGTGGATTACAAATGCATTTATAATATCCCGGAAAATTTTTACACATTTCAAACGGAGTGTTGCATATCGATTCGTTTTCTAAGCACTCGTCAATGTCTACGCAAATCCCTAATATGAGAAAAAATAAGTAATAATAATTTTTTTTTTTTTTTTTTTTTTTGGTCCAAAAGACGAGAGAATGTAATATCAATATAAATATTAATAATTATTCAAAAAGTCTACAAAAAATGTCGTATTTTAATTACCAGATTTTGAATCCCAACGAAATCCGCTCTGTTCGCAACTACAAGAAACATTCCAATTGTTTAAAATAAGAGAATCAAAATAATTATTATTTTCTCTTAAAAATTGGCAATTTTTTTCAGATCCAGAAGTCCTTAAACAAGGACTATATAAAAAACAAGATTCTGACTCTCTTAAATGTTTTAGAGGGCAACAGGGATCCGGGCAAAAGGAATATAAAGCGCAGGAAAATGGAACGTTATCGTTCCCTCTAATATCATTATTGTGTAATCCGAAATTCCAGTCTAAGCAAGACCCATAATTATCACAGCTATCGTGAAAGAATTTAAGGTATTGAATTTCTTTCATTGTGTAAAAACACATGTAGTACAAAGCAGAAATCATCCATTGAAATTTTTGAATGGGATTCGCAAATAGCGTGAAACTGGATTCGTCCAGGCCGAGAAGTTTGACGCATTCTACGTCAGCTGCTTTTATATAATCTAAATCTTTATCAATGGACCAATTGTTTTCCTTTATTAATGTCATACTGTCTAAATGCCTCGAAAGAATGGCTTTATTAATTTTTTCTTGTAAATACATAACGCACTCATAAAAAGACGACTCGCAATATTTTTTAACCTTTAGAGAAAAGAAAAACAAAAAAAATTTTTTTTTATTTTATGGTACAAGGGTTTGGACACAAACAAAAAAAAAAAAGGTTATTTTATTACTTTATTACCTCCCACTGAATGTTTTTCAACGGGGGATTCGGAAACTCAATAAAAATTGTTTTTTCTGGGGGATTTGTTTCTTTCAAATATCTAGGATCGTAACCGTTGAATTTAAATCTTCTTAAATAATAAGCAACATCTAAAATTGCTTCTCTTAAAGCACTTTCTCTTTCTGTTTTTAAATAAAGGATTTTTTATATTAAAAAAAAAAAAAAAAAAAAGAAAATGGTATTCGGCAAACAAAGAGGACTAAAGTCAAAATCAAATTTAGAGATATACAAAAAAAAAAATTTTCACATGAAATAAAAAAAAAAAAAAAAACCATTACGAAAACCAATGCGAAAAAATAAAAATGCATACGAAAAATATATGATAATGCTATCAAACAGTTTACAAACTATACACTTAATATTTAATAAATAAAATATAAAAAAAAAAAAACCTGGGTAAGTTTTATTTTCCAATTCCAACGTTCTTTCCGTTGTTTCATGCGATCTCATTTTTTGTGGATCATTTTCAGTATTTAATAATTCAACAGAATAATTATTACAAAATTCATTTGATTTAATCGTTTGAAAAAATAAAATATTTGAAAATACGTAAAATTCTATAAATGATGCAAAATAATTACGAATCATCAAATTAAAAATAAATATAATTAAAGAAAATTGAAAATAATTATTATTATTTAAATTAACCCTTTTTTTTTTTTATTATTTTAATTCTTTTTTTAAAAAAGTTTTTCTTTTTTTTTTTTCAAAGTTTTAAAAAGAAGTTTTTTATTAATTTTAGAAATTTCAAATTTTTAAAACGATTTAATTATTGGTTAATTAATTTTAAAAAAAAAACTTTAAGGGTATAATGGTTGAGCGTAATTAAATATTTTTTCTTATTATAAAACTCAGAATTTCTAAAAAAGTAAATTAAATTTTTCCTGTTTCGAAAATTTTCACCTGTTGTTGGATTTTTGTGAATTTACAATTAAATCCTACTGAAAACGCCCAAGTAATATATAATTTTTTTTTTTCTCAGTTTTTTAAATAAAATTTTCATGGTGTTTGTGACAGAAAATAAATAAATAAATAATAATAATAAAATTATTTTTAAAACAATTAAAGTGGTTTTTTTTTTATTTGAAATGGAGTCAGTAAAAGAAAAAAAAAAAATTTATCGAATGTCAAAAAAATATAAGTGAAAATAATATTGGTTCGTGTTTTTCTTCTTTTTTTTTTTTAAACTAAGGTTTCGAGGTTTTGTAATAATTAAACGTAAATATTCGTATATATAGTCAATTGCATAAAGTGTTCAGTTCAAATTTTATCAAAATTTAATATTGAAATAATCCGAATGATATTGAATTTTATTTCACTCTAAAACCCAAACGAAAAACGTTAAATGAGTTCATTTTAAAAAAATATAATTGATGTATTTTTTATTCATTATCGAATTCTATCTCAATTTAAAAACAAATAAAAAATTGACAGAGAAAAAAAAACAAAAACCATAATCGTTTTCCATTGAAATCAAAAAATATTTTTTCTCTTAATATCATTCATTGTCTCAAAATATGTGGGATAATTACAAGAAGCTTATATGCGATATATTTAAAAATGGTATCATGAAAATATTGACTCAAAAAAACCTGAAATATTAATCGATTTCATTCAAAATTTTTTTTTTTTTTTTGGGGGGAGGGGTCATTTAGCAAAGAACAAAATTATTAGAATTTAAAAAAATAAAATTTTATCGATTTTTATTATTAATATTAAAAAAGTTATTAGAAAAAATGATTTTTTTTTTCATAAATGTTTTCTCTCTTAAATTAATAATTAAAATTTATTTACGAATGATTACTATGAGTAGTAAGTAGTAGTGATTGTTACTACTTTTATTGTTTTTTTATTATCAAAGACATGGCCACATATTATATAGATTTATATGAAAAATCTTATATTTTTTAATAAAATTAATTTGATTTTCGTAGAATGCATGAAATTCTCGTAATCGGTATAAAATCAAAAGCATCATGACGACGGATTCACATAAGATTTATTTTATCCATCAAGACTTTTAATTAAAATAATGTCTTGGTTATTAATATTAATATTATTATTTTTTAATTGTGGTGAGTGTTATTACGGTGGCATTTAAGAAAAATTGCTCATTAAATATTATATGAAAATTATAAAAAATTTATTTCAGATATTTTGATAACGACACAATTAAAATCCCAATATTCAGAAAAATTAATTGCCTCGGATGTTGATCCATACTTTGATACTTCTGTTCCAACAAATCTCACTGGACTAGTAGGAAAAACCGCTTATCTCAATTGCAGAGTTAAAAATTTAGGTAACCGAACGGTAAGTTTTGTTTCCATATCGCCTGGAGTTTTTTTTTTTAAAATTAAATAATTTTTATTTATTCGACAACCTCATCTATTTAAAATATTAATTACGATGTCATAACGCATAAAAAAAAAAAGTAATAATAACAAATTCTGTTCGGGTATCAGAAAATATTTTGATTCATTTTTTTTAGGTTTCTTGGATCAGACATAAAGATATACATTTGTTAACAGTCGGACGTTACACTTATACTAGCGATCAAAGATTTGAAGCCATTCATAGCCCACATTCGGAAGACTGGACATTAAGAATAAGATATCCGCAAAAAAAAGATGCTGGTATATACGAGTGTCAAATTAGTACCACACCACCCATCGGTCATTTTGTACACCTTTCCGTATTGGGTAAGAATTTTGAAAAATTAAATTAATTTTAATGTATATATGTAGTACATCAATGTCTATTGATTTACATTAAAAAAATGTTTCAAATTCGGTTAACTCGATACAAGTTTTATTTATCACTGTCAATATTCGACAAAAAGTCTAAAACAAAAAAAAAAATATTCCGTACCCGAATTTTTTTTTACTTATTATTTAAATAATGTATTTAATTAAAAATCCCTACATTTCTCTTACGAAAAATATGAATAAAAAATAATTTCTCAAAATTATTATCCTCTCTATTATCTTTCGTTTTAGAGCCAATAACGGAAATATTGGGGGGACCTGATGTTTTCATAAATACAGGAAGCACAATTAATTTGACATGTCTTGTCCGATTCGCTCCTGAACCTCCATCAACCGTTGTTTGGAATCACGATCAAAAAGTAAGAATTATTATTTGATATATATATATATATATATATATATTTTTTTTTTTTTTCTGAAAATAAAAGTAAAATGAAATGTTTTTCTTTCATTACTTTGCATCATAGGAATTTTATATAAAAAATATATTAATTTATAAGTACAAATGATTTTTATGCTAATTCAAACAGAATTAAAGGTTTTCACTTACTTTCTTTTTAAAAAAAAAATAGTTAGAGCTATCAAGAGCATAATATACTTTTCTTTTTTTTAGGTAATTACCTTTGATTCACCAAGAGGAGGAATTAGTTTAGTAACAGAAAAAAGTTTAGTAACAACTAGTCAACTTTTAATTCAAAAAGCAAATAGAGTGGATTCAGGGCTTTATACTTGTCATCCGTCTAATGCAAATCCTGCAAATGTTCGTGTTCATATATTAAATGGTTAGTTTTGATTTTATTTGTACATAATATTTATTAGTTTTTAAACTAGATGAAAATAAACAAATAATTTTGCTTCTTTTTTTTTTTTTTTAAACCTGCGATCAAATAATTTTTTTTAACATACGTTATCTCATACGGTAATCCTTGACTAAAAACCATTTCAATATTAATAAGTTTTCAATTAAAGATTAAAAAACTTTGATTTAATTCGTTTTAGAAAACTTTTTTTTTTTTTTTTTTTTTTTCATGAAAAACCAAGTAACATATATCGCATTTGATGAGTTAAAAAAATTTTTTACTAAACAAGAATTTTCATTTGTACCAATGGTTTCCAATTTTTTTGTCATTAATAAGCAAGAAAAGTTTTTCTTAAAGTAAATTTTTTTATCCGTGAAAAAGTTGTAGATTTTAAACACGTTTTCACGTTTAAAAACATTTATAATATTCTGATAATAGAATTACAAAATGAGATGACTATTGGTAACAAACTTTATTATTCTCTCTGAATAATAATAAATATTTAGGATTAATATTCATTTGTATTTAATTTCTTACAGCTAAAAAGGTACTAATAAAGAACGAAAATTCTCGTTTCGAAAATTATCGTGCATAACGAAAAAAAAACAAAAAAATTTTTTTTTTTAATTATTGAAATTCGCGATAATCAATTGATAAAAAAAATTATATAAAAGAAACAATTCAGAGTCTTATGAAATTAATTTTTTTTTTTTTTTGCATATAAGTAAGTATTGGATTATTATTTAATTTTCAGGAGAATATCCCGCAGCCATTCAAAGAGAAGCCACATCTACAGCCTCATCTGCTTTGCTTAAATGTGCCTTACAGGCAATAATAAGAATATTATTTTTGTCCTTGTTAAAAGTTAAATAATCATTAAATTACAAATCAAATCTGTAATTAATAATTATTCATAAAAATATATTAATTGTTGAAAATTTTAATTTTTGTTATAATTTTCCAATGCATATGCTTTTAAAATTAAATTAGATTCTTATAAAAAATTAATTTATAAATTATTCCATAAAAACTTACCAAGACATAGTCTTGAATATTAAAACAATACTTTGATACAATTAAAATTTTCAAAATGCCATTTTGCGTTGATTATACTAATCATTTGATGTTATTTTTAACAATGAAACCAAATTTGAAGTTAATTATTCATTTTATAACTTTCTCAAGTTTTATGAACATGGAATCCATATTGTTTTCAAATATAAAATTTAACTTGTTGATGTTTTCCTTACTTCTGAGTACTCAAGTTATGCACTCATTCATGTATATTTAACAATTGTGTATGTAAATTACTCAATTCCTCCTTCATCAGTTTTGGAAAAAATCAAACTAAATACTATTAATTTTTAAAAAAATGAGGTTTTTTTTTTGTTACCAGTAATGTTCATCCCTATGTAATAAATAATATGTCTAAATAAAGAACTTGTGTAATTTTTTGGGTGGTTGGATCTTTTCAAATGAAAAAGTTATTTCAAATAATGTCCCAACTTGTCTGTTAATAGTTACTTTTAATTCAATTGTTTCTCACCTAAAAATAAAAATTCTTAAAGTCGACAAATACTCTGCAAACTAAAAAAAAAGATAAGATAGATGATTGTGCAATTAGAGAAATAGTTAATATTAATTTAATAGAATTTTAATTGAAATACTAGGAGTGAATATCAATGGAACATAAAAAATAATTATGCAAAGGAATAATCTCACAAACTAACAATAAGAAAAATATTTGAAATAAAAAAAATTTTCTTTACATTTTGTAAACTGGAATTTTCCATGTTTAGTTTTACTTTTTTTTTTTTTTGTTAAATTTTTAAAAATTCCTTACATGTTTCTTTTAAAAAAACAATGCCCCAAACACATTGATTTTACCTATTTCAAAAAGAAAAAAATTGAACCTTTTGGCATCCTCTTAAAGTTACCATCCGAGATTTGATCCTTTATAATTTTCTTTTTTTCCAACTTCTGAAAGATGATAATTTAACTTCATGCTCTTGAATTAAGTCTTTTCTTTTTTCCCTTATTTCTGAAGGCAATAAATCAATAATTTTGTCAATGTAATTATCCAAAACAATAGATCTAGCTTCGACAGAAATTTTTTTCCTGCATATTGGACATGTTTTTTGTTTATTTTTCCACTGTTTGAGACAAAGTTTACAAAAACTATGAGAGCAACCAAGGGTTACAGCATTTACAAATAACTCTGAGCATATAGTGCACTGAAGCTCTAATTCGACTAATTCAGTAAATTTCTCAGTCGCTTCTGATTTAAGTGATAAAGCCTCATTGCATTTACTTGTTGCAGATGATAACTTTTCCATCAAATTTAAATTTTTCAACTTTAAGTCATTTAATATTGTTTGAACGTTTTCACAATCCATCAATTTTTTTTTTAAATTTAAACAGTCAACATATGACAAAAAGCAGTATGTTTTATCAATGTTTTCAGTTGAAATTTCCTTACATTTAGTAAAAGATTTATCATTTTCATTAGACATTAAATTAACTGAGAGTGGTTCATTCAATTTCTCGTCGGTATTTTTATAATTATTAGTTTCGGCCGTCACATTCATTTCATTACCTTTTTCCATAATTCTTATTTGTCTCATACAGTTGTCAACATTTTCAAAACGATTACACAAATTTAAACTTGTTTGAGTTTCACTTGAGTCAAATTGAAAGTTTTCAGGTATTAATGAATAAAAAGTACATGAGATACTATTTTCAACAACAGGGCCAAGTCTAATGACATCCCCTTGTTTAAGATTAACACTTTGATTTTTACCGATTAATGAATCATTTACAAATGTTCCTGATGAACTGCTATCGCATACCTTCCATTGCGAGTTTTCAAAAACTATGGCACAATGATGTCTAGATATGTTTACATTAAGAATAATAAAACTAGCGGATTGATTTCGACCTATCGTGAAGGGCACAGATTTAATAAATACATCAGTATTTTGTGGAAAACCTTTTAACACAGCCAGCGACATATTTAATAAAAAAGTATAATTTCTACAAAAACACTATTTATATAAACAAACAAAAAAAAAAAGTGGTGAATACTTATGCGTTTAGTACAGCCATTTTTACTTAACCGCTTTGTGCACACTTGCCAAATGTAAAAAAAAAAAAAAAAAAAAGTACATACTTGTCGCCAAGAAACAAAGTTGCAAGTTCTTCTGTTACAGGTTTGACATTAATTATAATAATTATTTTTTTTAATATTTTCAATAATTTATGCATATCGCCAAAGCTAAAGTTCTAATGTACATACATTTTTATATTTGGCTTAGATATCAAGTATTTCTGTTATTGTTAATAAAAAAAACTGCGTTTTAAAAAAGTTCAAAGAATTTCTTTTGAAACAAAAAATTAAATTTTTTCATAATAAAATTATTAATATATTATATGTATAAAGTTATTTACGTATTTTTTTAAATTTAAAAGTTTTAATTCTTATTATAAATTATCAAGTGTTTATATTACGCGAGAATTTATTAATAATTTATAATTTCCTTTCATTTTAGAATTACACCGGTTTCGTAGTACTTAAATACATGTTTTGTCATAGCTGGCTCAAAATGCATCGGGCCGTAAAATTCGTTCATGTCAAAAGAAGAATTCAAAATTTATTATATTCGACGGCGGCTTTGCCTAAACCTGATACTTCTCCTAAAATTCACTGTACTGGTGTAAGTTAAATTTTTATTTAAATATTTTTCCTTATTGTTTTTTAGTAATTTATTTTATTCAGCGGTTTTATATGTTTTTTTTTTTTTCCAAAGGAAAAATTTAATTTTTATTTCATAAATTTTGAAAACTTAAATGAGCAATTTTGTTTCATGATAACAAAATTTTTATACGTCACGTCAATTAAAAAACTGACACTTAAAATAACATAAAATAATTAACACATTGTAGATCTTTATCAACAATGAATGGATGACTTCAAAAAAAGGCAAAGTATTTAAAACTGTTAATCCATCAAATAATGAAGTCATTGCTGAAATACAAGAGGGAGGGGTGGAAGATATTAATGATGCTGTTGCAGCTGCCAAATCTGCTTTTAAGTTGGGCTCTCCTTGGAGAACCATGGATGCCTCAAATAGAGGACTTCTTTTAAACAGACTGGCTGACTTGATGGAGGAAAATAAAGTATATCTTGCTGTGAGTAGCAATCACCATTTACTTAAATACCTAGGTATTTGAAATTCATATGGGAATCAAACAAGAAAATATTTAAAATAAGAAGATCTAATGCATTAGCATTAAAGTATATAGAAATAAATAAATTACACTATTTTAATGATTAACAGTTAATTTTTCTGAAATTTTTCATGGTATTTTAATCACATCAATAAATGGAATCTCTTACCGAAATATTTTTTGTGAGAATTTAACCTGAACAACAATACATTTAATTACTAACTTCATGTTATGAAATTTTTTTTTCTTTTAAGTTAAGTATTAAATTTTAACTGAAGTAAATTTGAAAAATCTTTGATTTAGAAGTTTCACTATACACTGATGATCATCCAGTTTATACATTTGCCTATGTCACATATTATTAGTTTTTAAGTTTTATGTTTCATTATGTTTTGTAAATGTTTTGAAGTTTGACAGTAAGGCTTTTTTTCAAGAGGATGTTCAATATTTTAGTAAAACTTTGATTCTGGACTAATGTTTCTAACCGTTATTGGCATGATGTGAACTCATATTACAAAATAAAATATATCAAAGTTATAAGTGACCCTGAAAACAAACCTTAAATATTAAACGCTGAAAAGTAAGTGTTACTAAGTAGTTAAGTGTTTATGTAAAAGATATCTGAGTACCACAAATAAAAATTTATTTTCCCAAAATAATTACCGTAGTTTGTAAAGTAATCATATTAAATTTGATAAGCTATAAACGATAACCACTAAAAAAAAAAAAAAACCCGCAAAAAACTGATTAATTTGATAAACAATTACGATTCTCAGCAAAACAACAATAAAAAAACGATTATCCTTTCAGAGTTTGGAAACCTTAGATAATGGAAAGCCTTATGCAATGTCGTATAATGTTGACGTACCGTCAGCCATTAAAGTGTTGCGTTACTTCGCTGGATGGGCAGATAAAGTTCATGGAAAAACTATACCGATAGATGGAAATTTTTTCGCTTATACAAGACATGAACCTGTTGGAGTTTGCGGTCAAATAATTCCGTGGAATTTTCCTTTGCTAATGTTATCCTGGAAATTAGGCCCAGCATTGGCTACAGGTTTTTTTTATTTTTTATTTTTTTCTTACATTCCCTTCATATTTATTTATTTGATTTTTATATGCATGTGTATATATATATATATATTTAAATGCAGCTTGAAATGGTTTAAAAATTGGTATTAAACACGCGAAAAAAATCTAATTTATCCTTGAAACTATTATTCAAAGAAATTAATTTTGTGGTTTATTATATTCATATTAAAAAAATTTTTATAATAGCATAATATAGAATTTAGAATATTTTAAATTAATATGGTTTTATTAAATGGCCAAAATTAAAAAAGTCATTGGTAAAAGATAATTGTTTATTGATGCATTTTTAATTTTTAATTTTTTTTGGTAACCTAATCATAAAAAAAATTTTTTTAAAATGTTAATTATTTGAAATTTTTTTTCAAAAATAATACAAGCCCCTTAAAAAAAAACCAATAATTATTATTATTATTATTTTTTAATTCACGAACAGGAAATACTATAATATTAAAGCCAGCTGAACAAACTCCATTAACCGCGCTTTATACTGCTGAATTAATAAAAGAAGCAGGTTTTCCTCCGGGAGTTGTCAACATAGTTCCTGGATTCGGTAATGCGGGAGCTGCTTTAGTTCATCATCCAGATGTTGATAAAATAGCTTTTACGGGTTCTACTGAGGTTAGTAAATGAACGTTACTTCACATGCATTATTTGAATCCTTTCCTCCGTAAGTCATCAAGTTTAAAATCATTAAATTTATATTTCAAAACCCCAAATTTTTCATCAAAAAAAAAAATATATCTTTACGCGAGTTGTTTACCGTCCACAATTATGTTGTTTATGGGTTTAACAGTTTCACAATTTTAATTAAAAAATTTTTTTTTTTTTATTGAAAAAGTCATTTTATAATATTGAATAATTTTTTTGAACGCATAAATTTTGTTACAGGTTGGGAAATTGATACAGCAAGGTGCAGGAGCCTCTAATTTAAAAAGAATTTCTTTAGAACTTGGTGGAAAATCACCAAATATTGTATTGAAGGATACAGATTTAGATTTTGCGGTGCAAAACTCTCATTTTGCTTTATTTTTCAATATGGTCAGTTTAATTTCTACTTTCTATCGTTTCATTAATTTTATTTACAAAAAACAAAAACTATTCTCTCGGATTTATTTTAATCTAAAAAAAATTAATCTGAAATCGTACCGACCGAGCATTTTAAATTTTCTAAAATGGAGAAATTTTTAATTTAAACAGCCACGCAAAATATTAAATTATTTAAAATCGTAAAATGATTTTGTTTTGAGAATAACAATTCCTTAACTCATTAATTAGTAGTTTTTATAGATATGTAAATATTTTTTTTTGTAAAACAGGGTCAATGTTGTTGTGCCGGTTCTAGAACATTTGTCGAAAATGATATTTACGATGAATTTGTCGAAATGAGCGCGGAAAGGGCTAAAAAAGCTAAAGTTGGAGATCCTTTTGATATTGTCAACGAATACGGTCCGCAAATAGATGACGTACAATTTAATAAAATTTTGGGTTACATAGAAAAAGGAAAAAAAGAAGGAGCTAAACTAGTATCTGGTGGATCTGCTATCGGCAAAAGGGGATATTTTATAGAGCCCACAGTTTTTTCAGAGGTAATAATTACGATATAATTAAGCATCGATGACCTTAAATTTGAATACGTCAAACTTTTTTTCACCTTGGACTTTATCTATTTTTTTTATTTATATGTAATGGTTTACTGAAGTGAGAGGCCAATTGTTAGAATTGGATTTTTTTTTAGCAATTTCCGTAAATTTTTTTAGGTTTCCTTCATTTTTTTTTTTTTTTTAATAATTTTCATCGATTATTCATATTTGGATTTTTCATTATATTAATTTGTGTATTTTAATTATTTGATTTCTGTTCAGGTAAAGGATAACATGACAATAGCGAGGGAGGAAATTTTTGGTCCTGTTCAACAAATTATTAGATTTAATAAATTAGAAGAAGTAATTGAAAGAGCTAACAATTCCAATTATGGTTTGGCCGCAGGAGTTTTTACTAAAGATTTGGATAAAGCTTTATATATAGCTCAGGGAATACGAGCCGGAACCGTTTGGTATAAATCATATTATCATGATCGTTTCGTTATATAAAAGCCGTTCAAAACTCATATCAAATTAAATGATTATTATTATTATTTATAATTGTAGGGTCAATACTTACAATACAATAAGTGCACAAGCTCCTTTCGGAGGATTTAAAATGTCCGGCAATGGTAGAGAATTGGGTGAATATGGTTTAGAACACTACACGGAAGTTAAAACTGTCATCATTAAAACTCATGAAAAAAATAGTTGAGTCGATTATTGTATGTCCAAATAGCCAAGCGTTTAAAAAAGTTTTAAACGTAATCAAGTGTCAAAACTTTACAATTAGTTTCCAAACAAAAAAAAAAAAAAGGTGGGCCTTAAAAAAAAGAAATTCGTAAAAAAAAACCAATTATTAATTATTAGTTATTTTTCACTTGTTAAATTTAATTGAATTTTAAGCTCAAAAGTTTTTGAATTATGAATTATTTATACATATTATATTTTTCGAATTATACATAACTTTTTTTTACGTTTTTTAAATTATTTTTTTAGTTTTAATTTTTTTTTTTTTTTGTCTAGAAATATAGTGAAAATGCGATGAGTGTAATGTTATAAATAAATCTTTTTTTTTTCTTTTTTACATTTAGCATTAAAAAATTAAAGTTTAAAGTAATGACAATTGAACAAAAAAAAAAAAAGGTTCACAACAACCAACCTATCCTTCTTTTGGCAGTCTTAATTTCGGTTAAAAAATATGGCACTGGGAACCATGACACACTCAATGAAAGAAAATTTAAAGAAGAAACTATCTAGGAAATCGCGTTATGTGGGACGGCCCACACATAATATTATAAATAAGACCATCGTTATAAATGTCCTAATACAAAAAAAAAAAAAAAAAAAGAATTATATAAATGTAAATGTTATTTACAGCGTACAGTAAAAGATGCATTTTTTTTCCCCCCATTTCAAATCGACTAAAATGTTTTATTTATATGAGGAATTTTAAATGACTTAAAACGTAAACCGAATGAAATAAATTTGTTTGTGTGTGCGTGTGATAAGAAAAGGAAAAAACAAATTCGCGGGGTCTATTCGTCATCTTGTAAACTCAGAAAAAGGAAAATAATTAAAATAAAAATAAAAATTTATTTAACGTTACCTAACGTAATTTAAATTACGAATAAAAATGTTAATTTTTTATTTTTATTTTATTAATATAGTTAATAATAATCATAATAATCACGATAATGATAATAGTAATTAATAATAATAATTTTTTTTTTTTAATAAAAAAACGTAAGTCGCTGTAATTGTTAATAAGGTAATGAACGTCGAGTACGGTCGAGTTTTCATCATTAATCCCGTGTTAATTTAATTATTAGTACTTGTGATATATTTTTTTACTTATGACGTATAAATATTATACATTTTTTATAATAATTTTATTTTTCACTTTTTTAAAATGGATATTGTAATCCTAGTAATAATAGCCCCTGAGATGCGTATATTACAAAGAAATATAGAATCGACATTGCTGTAGAATATTTGTATCTAACGTTTGCAAAAGACTTTCAAAATTATTTGATCCAACTTGATTTTTCAAATCGTTAAGCTAAAATTAAAATCGAAAAAAAAAAAAAAAAAAAAAAAAATTAATTCAACTAATCAATACTTTTTAACACGGCAATAAATATCTATATATAATAAAATTAATTTTTTTCCATGCCTGCAATTGTAAATATCCCTTCAATTCAATTTTATAAACAGGATCAAATTCATTTAAATGTTTTTTCCTTTTTTCAATTGTACTGTTTTCGTCTGTTCCATCATCTCCTACGAAATTTCTGTCTTCCGGCGTAATCAAAGAATTTAATTCCGCCGATATGCTATCTATGTCCATGATATCATTTAACGCTTCGATTATATTTTTTACTATAGTTGAAAATTGTGATAAGACAGAATTAGATTGTATTGTTAAAAGGGAAGACAATGCCAAGGCAAGTAATTTTCTTTTTTCTAATTCCGATACAGACGGCATCACTTTATTCCAAACGAAAAGAACTTGTTCCAATAACCTTTCTGTTAAACATGATCTAAGATTGGCTGCTTTTTCCATTACCTATGAGTAATATTTTCAAAAAAAAAAAAAGGTAATATGGATGACGAAATTAAAGAAATGTTTTTTTCCACATCTAAATAATTATCGTTTTTAAGTTACAACAAATAACCTATTATAAGTAACCATTATTTTTTTTTAGTCCTCAAAAATCAATGCACATATTAAACAATATAAGGAGAACATTAATAAAAAAAAAAATTAAAATGATAGTCACTTACCTGTGAAAAAACGTCTTTTGAATAAAGTAGAACTCTGCAAATGACGGCCGAGTACATGGACATAGCCATATTCCAGCTTTCCTCTTCGCAGATACACCTGAAATTCATTAAATTTTTTTAAATTTTTTATCTCATCTTGTTATTTATTTTATTGCGCTTCCCTTAACATCCCCTTTTAATTTATATAATATTTATTTAAATTAATGTTATTAAACACTTACGAAACGGTGTAGACTAGAATAGGTAACGATAAATTGACGCCGATGTGAGGATTGGCTTTAATTGTTGTTTCAACAACTTGCATTATTTTAAATATTTCTTTATTATTTGCAGTAGTCATTAAACTCGAACACATTATCATTAACGATTCTCCATATTCCTGCAGTGAAAAAAAAAAAAAAATCAGATTATTTAATACAAGTTGTATCAAGAACAAAATGTACATCTGCAATGACAATAATAAAAACTTGCAAAATTTTAAGTTTTAAGCTGTCTATATATAATATGTATGATGTAATGTTTAAAGTAAAGGGTAAATATTTGTTCACTCAAAGGATAATTTCTTGCATTTTTTTTTTTTTTTCATTTTTGTTCAAATTCATACAAGACACAACAACTTCATCCATAAACAAATACGTATACTTACACTCAAAAATTTTTCGGGATTTAATAAAATATATGACTGAATTATATTGCAACAGCATTCCAGATATTCTAATGAATTTTCTAAAAAAAAAACAAAAAAATTATTCAAATGATTTTTTTTTTTGTTGGTATTTTACGAAATGTTTATTATTTAAAAATTACTTATATTATACAAACCGTTTTTATTATTTTATTTACATTATCAAATACTTGATAAAAATGTTTAAACATTAATAAAATTTGTTTCTATTTTTTATTATTATTATTTTTAAAATAATAATAATATCATAAATATATATTTATATTAAAAATTATATGTTCTTTACATAATTATTAAATAAAAAAATAAAAATATATTACTTACCCAGAATATTGGGCATTTTTTTATACAGATTAAAAAGTTCAGGTGTAAGACCCACTGAATATTCAATTACGGTTAACCATAGTTCTAAACCATCTTCAATTAAATATATGTGAGCATCATTTTTGACATCAATACAATGTTCGATTACGGGATATAAAAATGATGTTAAATTTTCACTGATGAGAGCCTAAAAAAAAAAAAAAAACATTATTTTAAATTTTGAACAGGCACACCATGTGCAATAATACCTTTTGAATACATCATTATCAAAACATTATAAATAAAAATACTTAATATTCAATTGAATTGTGAATAGGAAAAAAGAGATAATAATAATTACGTTGCTTACCCGTACGAATTGGACAAGAGTGGACACTATTACGCATCTTAGCATATTGTAATTAGCTGATTCCTCCCAAAGCAAAGGTAAATACTGAATTAAAGACTGAGAATAGGGTTTAATATCTTCACCGACACGTTCAACTATGAAAGATAAAACACCAAGTAATTGTATCTGAAAATCAATATTATTTTATAAATACATTTTTTGTTTTTTTTTTTTTTAAACAGTAATTTTATTTAAACGATAAATAGAAAAAAAAAAAAAAATTTCAAAAAATAGATTCACACACATTTTATAAAATGTCATGCAAATAAAGAAATTAAACATTTTCAATAAAAGGCGGCGGGACATACATAATTTTCAAACATTATTTATTGTATTTAATTACCTTGGTAGAACATTCTTTTACTTCTTGCAAAAGAGCAAATAACATTGAAAATGAAGGCCCCAAAAAATTTGCTAACTGATCTGAATTAAATTCAAAACGATCAATTATACTTTTTAATGCAGTTGCTGCGGTCAATCTAACAACCAAGTCTTCGTTTCCTAAAAAATAAAAAAAATTAACAATTATTATATACCGTGAAATTTTTTCGTCCTATACAAAAGTTTTGCATATATATGATTTATTTGGGTATTCATAATACCCAATTTATAAGTTTTTAAACTATTTTTTGGAGAAAAAAAAAAAACTTATAAATACCATTCGGATATGTAGCTTAAATATAAAAAATCAGAGAACAAGAATTTATGAAAAACGAAAAATGTTTCATTTACGATTCATATTTTTCAAAAATACAAGTAATAAATTCCGTTTAAAAGTTTTTTTTTTTACTTACGCTGTAAAAGAGGAAAAACTGCGCTACAAATATTTGGATTAAAATCTGTTGCAGGTTTAGCATCGCTCCATTTTCCAATCAACCATATAATTCGCCTTCTAATAATTCTGTAGTTTGGTTCTTTTATTATTAATTCGTGCATTAAAGTGGCAGAGTACCATTGATCGAAATCGACCTGAAAAATAATTTTTTTTTACATATTAATTATAATATAATATTTATACATATTATTTTATATTATTTTAAATTTCATTTATTTATTTTACGCAAATGTCACAAAAATAAATTTTTATTTATTTAATTCCTTATATTAAAATAATTCGGTAATTTTTTTTCTTCAATAAAATTAATGAACGAATTATTACTAATACCTCATCGTAGAAATCAAATGCACATAAGCCTATTGAACAATAAACAGCATCCTTTTTAAGAATTCCGTTTAAATCTAATGGATCAACAATTTGCTGATTGTCTTTAACTAATTTTAGAACTACGGGAGTTAAAATATCTCGATATTCGTGCAACAAGGCTAAATACAAGGAATGGGCGCACGGATGAAGTAAAAATTTCCATGATTCCCCAATTTCATCAACCGCTGTAAAAAAAAAAAAAAAAAAAATTAATTATTATTTTTAGGACATATATATATATATATATATATATGTGTGTGTGTGTATCTAGACGGATATATAGAAATCCTGAAATCCAACATCAAATTTTATTGACAGTTACACTTATATATTTACAATAAACGTTTAAAGAATAATATAAAATCCTTTTGTGATTTTTTATAAAAATGTTATCTGAACCCAACTTACCAAAAGTTTCTGGATCTTCTTCCCATAATTGAAGATCTTCTTTAGTTAGTAGAAAGTATTTGGTAATTAATTTGATGCAAATTTCTTCAAGAATTTCTGGTTTAAAAAATTCCTTTTTTAAACGATTGGCTTCCTGAACAATTTCATTTTGATTAGTATTTATGTCGAAACAAGACATATTTATAAATTTGTTTCTTTTGTATTCTTGACATAATAATATGGCTTTCATTAAATTTAAACATTGAATTATAAATCTATCAAATAACATATCGGGTGACCCCAGAAAAATAAAATTGAAAATCAATGTCAGAGATGGTTGAATAAAAGAAATAAAAGAAAATGGATGATTTTCTAGCAGAGCCAACAAAACCATTGTCATGTGACTAACAGCTTTTTCACAAAGAGCTGTAAGTTGAGACAGTCTTCCTCCAAACTTGCCTGTAAAATTTATTAAACTATATTTAAAAACAAATTAATATAATAATAATAATATTAATAATAATGCTTTTATGGTATTTTACAGCATCAAAAGTACTAAAAATTATCTAGTAATTTTAGCAAGTAGAAAAATAAAACTTTTGACATTTTCCGATATTAGACGCTACAAACTTTTCATTTAACTGAATTTTATTAATATCCCTCGATAATAATTACTAAAAATTTTTATTTTTTATTTTTCATTACTTACGAATTAAAAGCATGTCATTTATTCTTCCGAATAATGAATTTACAAAAGCCATTACATCTGGTGATTCATTGGGTTTTTGAAAGCCATGAACAGTTAATTTTCTTAAAATTTTCAATGTTAATAAAACTTTGGCTAATGTTTCAAGACCCAGTGAATTATTATTTTGAGCCTGAAAATAAAACAAAACTTTTGAATACAACATTCAAACATTTCACAAAAATTTGCAAAATTTTTGAAACTAACTTTGAAAACAAAAAAAAAAAAAAAAAAAAAAAGAAGAAAACAATACCTGCATAATAAAATCTTGAAACAATATATTCCAGTTATTAAAAACAAACTGAAAAATTTCAGCTGATACTAATTGAAAAAGTCTTCTATCTCCAATTAATCTTTTTGACGCTAATGCTTTTACCACTTGATTAAGAGTATGCAACCCTCGAAATTGCATTAGCAAATTACCATTTTTAATAACCTCAATTAAATTGGGAATCAGCTCTGGCCATTCCTTCGGACAGTCATACCTAGTTAAATTTAATAAATTAATCACACCGGCTTGGCATAAAATATACACATACATATATGTATGTGTGTGCATGTGGCTAATTCATTCAATTTTTAATTTAAAAACTGTTTGGTTTCATAAAAAAAGTAATTGATTTAATTATAAGCACAATAATTGAAATAATGCATAGTTTTAAAATATTACACATTGTATAAAAACAATTTTGTACCTAGCCATTCTAGATATCACAATAGACAATTGACATGCTACAGCATTTTCAGGTTCTTCAAAATTATTCATAACAGCCAACCTCAAAGATATTTTTTCTTCCTCTTGAATGGAACTATTGTAAAAAAAAATATATATAATAATAATAATGATTATAATAAATTTTAGTTCTTATGACAAATACATTGGTGAGATTAGAAAAAATTTTCATGTATTTACTTTTCTGTTGTTTTCCTCCAATACTTATCAACCCCATTTTTAAAAACAGAAGCAGCTAGCCATCTTACGTTAGAATCAATAGTATGATTTGAAATAATTTTTAAAAGCGTTGAAAAATACCCCGGCTGTTTTTCCCATTGCTTTAATTTTATTTCTGCAGACTTTATTGCGTTTAAATCTTGACTAGTGATCATGGCGAGAGTTTCAAGAAGTGCAGACTCAACTTGAGTAAACTCCATATCATTGCTACACCAATATAAGGAAATTACAAAAGGACAGCAAAAATTTCCTAAAAATTATTTTAGTCTTCACTATTGAACTCAATGAAAAATAAATCTGATTAACCTAATGATTAAAGGTTTATAATGAATTCCATCACATAACGTTAATACAAAAAATCTTCATGGCAAATTAATTTTTATTCAGGAAAGTAGCACTCAAAAATCGAATTTAATTATTGAAACTGCGGGTCCTGCTGTCAGAAGTAAATAAACAAATTCTTATTTCGTTAAATGCATTATTTTATTAACTGGTGTCTAATTTGCAACACAGCAATACAGTGTTGCCGTTTATAATTGTAAAAATTCTGACTTCGGGTCGACAAATCCACTAATGTAGGAAATTATGTCATTTTAAAAACCGTTAAAATTTTACAAAAAAAATTTTTGATATTTTTATTGAAAATAACTTAAATTTTTTATTAAATAAAAATAAAGAAGACTCTTTAAGAACTATTGAAAGCGGAAACTGAATACATATTGATTTTAAACTCATTTCCCTAAAATAAAGAAAAGTTTGAGTAGAATGACTTTTTTTAAATATGAGTCTGCTGCATAGTTATTAAAAAATATATATATATATATATATATATATATAATTATTTAATTTTAGTAAATTCTTTTAAACAAGTGATTTTTATATATTAGAGATCCTGGACTAATCCAACTAATCTTGTAAATTTTTTCAAAAACGGAAATAAGACACTAATTATTATCAATGCAATTCTCATTACCGATAAAAAAACTTAATGCGATGAAACTTGAAATTAAACTTACCGAAATAAAAAATTTTTCTTTTACGTATTTCGTCACCCATTCAAAATAAAAAAGAAATTTTACAAGTACGTTAAAATCAAAACTCGGCCTCTGATTGACGACGGAAAGTCAATTTACAATTTTTTATTGAAAAGAATCAAAAGATAAATTGTTTTTTTTATATATTTAAATATAAATAAATATTTTGATATTTACATGTTTTACGCACTGAACTCTCTATCAACAATTATTAAATCATTTATTAACTTAACTTATAATACTCTTAAGTATGATAATATTATTGAGGAAAAAATGATTTAGCAAATTTATTTTGTTTCCACTTGGGCAAATGCTTATCAGGTCTAAGAGCCTTCGGAACATAAGCTCCTTTAGTATCACTCATTTTTCTGTGATAGGGATTTTGACGTAATTCAAAAGGACGCCTTCTCGCATCACGAGGCCTCATTGCGAACTGAATTTTAAAAATTCTTTCCCAATCTTGAACCTCATACATTAAATCACTCCTGAAAA
>NW_002987311.1:97975-126288 GCF_000006295.1 Pediculus humanus corporis | reverse complement strand
CGTCACATCGTGATAAGAAGAAAATCCTTAAAAATTTATAAATAATAAATTTTCATTAGTCCGCAATTTAAATTTAAAATTTCCCATGTTATGATTAGTAATTTTAAATAGTAATAATTTACATAAAAAAACGTAGTTTTCATTTAAAAAAAAAAAAAAAAATTAAAAATAAAAATTGTTATAAATTTCATTAATTAATACTACCTTGATAACAAGCCAAAGGCATAAGCCATCCAAAAGAAGCAAAAATCATTTGACTACTAATGGCTTCTTCTTTATCGGTCGACCCATAAGTGGAAGGTCTGTGATGAACATGGTTTAAATCATGATAAGACAAAAAACCAAAATCTTCTTTTTCCCCTGGCCAAAAACCTGGAAATAAAATATTTTTAAAGCAAAATAAATTAATAAAGCACACATTAATATTATGTACTGATAAAATATGACTGATTATGATTTTTTAAAAATGACTAAAGAAAATGACTTTTGTATTATACTAAATCATAAAAAAGAAAATAAATTAATTTGCACAAGGCTTGTTAATGATAATAAATAAAAATTATTTAATTTCTAATAAAAAATATTTTAATAAGTATTGTAGAAAAATTTTAAAAAATATGATAAAAATTAAATTAAAATTTATTTTTGTACTTACCAGGAATATTTGTAATATGCCTACGCTCCATGGTGTACCCCAAGGTAATATGAGGATCAAAGTCATACACAGGTACTGAATAATTGAAAATGTTGGCTTCTTTACTACTTATTATAGGTGGCAAAGGATTGGAACATCTCAATTGTAAAATAGGCTTTCCAATATATTGAATGAGCTTATCTGATGGTCTGTCAAGATACTCTTCAGGTAACTCATTTAATGGAATTCCATATTTGTATTCTTTTTTAACTACAGTTTCTACCAAACTATTAACTTTCCAAGAGGCTTCTATTCTAGGAGAAAAGTCAGTTTGAAGATGGACTGCATCACTTTCAGAGTTCTGAATGCAATTAAGAATGACTCTATTTAATTCACCAACGATAATTTTTTGTAATTGTCTTATTTTTTTCATATCGTTTAGATTTTTAAAAATGTTTTCTCGCCTGAAATTCATAAACGATTAATAGCAATTATTATTATTAATAATAATTTTATGAATTCTCAATCAAGGACTGTAAAAAAAATTCATTAACATACAAAAATACAATTATAACCTATCTGCAATAAATATAAATAATTAAAATATATATATATATATATATATATATATATATATATATATATATATATATATATTGTAAGGAATTTTCACACAATTTTAATTAATGAATTTCAACATACCTGACATGCAATTGATATTCTATAGAGTCTACAACATCATCCCTAATTTTTTTTGCTAAATCTATACACTTATCAGCTGAATTTTCATAATAAGAAGGCAAAGCTTCTGTTTTCACCAAATGCGTTCTGGTTGCATGTTGACTGAATGATAAATTATTGTACGGTATGATTCCTTCGTGAATCATAAAGCATTTCCAACCCCACCGTCGGGGAACATTAACTTCAAAAAGCTTTTCTTCAACAGTAGGTTGCCTTAATATTTTTTTATGCCATTCTTTAAGTCTTTCGGTCTCGACGGTACCCTTATTTATGTTTATAGGAGGATACTCAGGAGTTGAAGTAAATTCATTTTCAGTACAGTTAATATTTCTAAAAGGAACAGAACAGCACCTTGTCAGTGAAGCTAAACTATTTTTACGTTTGCAGCCTTTAAGTACTGAATACATTTTGAAAAGTTATTTAACACGTTAAAATATTATTCATTCGAAAAAAAAAAAAATAAGTTATTAAAGAACAAGTTAAACATTAACAGCCTAAAAAATAATGTGAAGTGGCAGAAGAAAAAGTCTTTTGCCACAATTTTTTTTTGAAAAATGAAACGAAATTTCTATAAAAAAGTTTTCTTTTATCAATTTTAAAAAATATATTGATTATATTCTCTGGTTTCCGATACACAATTTACAAATAATTTAATAAAAAAAAAAAAAAAAGGAGTCGATTTAAGGTCATTGCGGCTCTTGTATAATTTTCTAAATTAATGACTCTCTTAAAATAGTTACATTGAGTAAAACCTAAAGAAAAACAATAGTTCCTTAACTATTATTTTTATTAATATTTTCGGTTGTTGACGCTTACGCAAAATTTTAAGAACAAAAATCTCACTTTTGTAAAAAAAAAAAACTGGAATAAAAGTTTAGAAGCAATAAAGTGAAAAATTTTTTTGGAATTAGTTTAACTGATTCCGTAAAAGTTAAACAAACCATTAAGAAATGAATTGATATTATGTATGAATAGGCACTCATCCATAGATATCAATTCTAAATAAGTTTTTTTGCTATTTAACATTTATAATTACAAAGCTTTATAAAAAAAAGTTCTAATTAAAAAAAAAAAATAACAATGTGAAAAATATATAATGTTTTACTTAAAAAAAATGTTTTATAGAATATATGGAGAAAAAAAAAAAACTAATATAATTTAAAATTAGACTTCTTTAAGAATTCATCTTGAACTAATTATACAAATGTAGTGGCTAATGCTAAGAGTTTGGTGTAATCAACACCTTTACCAAAACTTTTCTCCTTTAAAACAGTTCGTAAAACATGTGGTAAAGGAACATGAATCCTGTTACCCAAAGGAGTACCTAAAATGTAATTTATAATACCATTATTGTAAATTTGATATGTGAAAAAGAGTGATATGTGCAGTAGTTTTCAATTCAATAACTCACCATAATCATCGACTAATACAATGTTGTTACTATCAAATCTGGGTATAAAAGGTAGTTGCTTTTGTTTACAACCAATAATTATTGCTTTTTTTTTCTCACCAAGAATAGCAACTAAAACTTTATCTCCCACGGTTCCAATGCCTTTCTTATTGTACACATGAATGCATTTGGGAGGTTTTCCCTGCATCATAGCTGCTTTTCCAATTTCTGAATTATCCACTACCCTGAGTCTAGTTAATTTTATAACGTGGTTATGAATGCAAGAAGTATTAAATTGTCTGCAAAAATAAAAAAGATTCTTTACACTGCAATGCATATTTAAAAGTAATAACAACAACAACAACGGAAAAGTCGGTTTTCTTTTAAAAAGTCAGCATTTCACGGATTCAAATAAAATTCTTCTGCTTATGTTAAAGTACATATGTTTCAATTGAGCTTAACCAGTGTTGGTAGCATTGTTATAAATAAATGAAAGTTTTCGTTTATAATATAATAATATTTCTATTATAAAAAATTTCAATTTTTTTTACTTAGAAATATTATGGCCTAATTAATGTCATTGAATTTTTAATTTATAATATTAATTATATTAAATAGGCGATATTAGAGTTATTCAATTATTTTTAATGTTTTCTAAATAACATTAACACCACTTAAACTAAGCTTAACTAAAAATTTTTCAAAATGTTGTAATAAATAAATGCTAATAAAGGTAAAAAATTTTAATTTAAATTTTGTATTTTGCACTAATTGACATTTTTCAATATAGCTTCAAATTTTTTTTTGTCTCAGTGTAAATCAAAATAAGGTTGTTGTTGTTTCAAAGAATTTGCTGAATTTATTTATATGAAATGGCAGAAATTTTGAGTCCATTTGTTTATTGGGCACAAACAGAGGATCAGTTATCATTGAAAGTTGACTTAAAAGATGCAAGTAATGCTGACATTACCTTAGAATCAGAGAAATTAACATTTTCTGCTGTGGGAAAAGGAGCAAAGGGAGAGCATAAATATGCTTTTTCATTAAACTTTTTTTCAAAATTGAATGCTAGTGTAAGTTTTTTTTTTTTTTTTTTTTTTCTAAGCATCATTCAATTTAAATATTACATATTATTTACAAAATTAATTCCTTTTATTAAGCAATACACCATCTTCATCTTATTAATAATAATAAAAGATCACTTATTAGTTTTTCATAATTTTAAGAATTGTAAAAATTATACACAATTTTCCAAATAATTAATGTAATATTTTAAAAATCAAATGAGCAGTGTAATTAGCATCTGAAAGAGATTTTAAAAAGGGTTTGTGAAATTTGGAAAATATAAAATTTTTCAATGTTAATTTATTTTTTTTAAAAAAAATGTTTGTTATTTACTGCTATTTAGAAAAGTCATTATAGAGTATTGGATAGAGAAATTGAATTTTCTTTGAAAAAAGCTGAATTTGGATTTTGGCCTAGATTAACAAGATCACCTCAAAAGCCTGCTTGGCTAAAAGTTGATTTTGACAAATGGAAAGTTAATGATCCAGATATTGATGATGATAATAACAGAAATGTTTTAGATGATTATCCAGAATTATATGATAAGCTGCAAAAGGAAGAAAAAGGCTATAAAATAGGTAGTACTGCCATTCAAAAAAAAACTATTCCCATGTTTTAATAAAGCCCTCAGTATTAATATAACTTTTAAGCAATAATCAAAATGCAATAATTCAATTTTTTTTTTTTTTTTTTTTAGAGGAATTTAAAAAAGTATATTTAGTTGTTTACAATTTATTTCAATTAGTCGGATTTTTGTATATTCTAATAGTGATAGCTGTAAAATATTCAAAAAATGGTTTTAATTCAGTATCAGAAACCTATGAAAATACTGGGACAATTATGAAATTATGTCATCTGTTTATGTGGCTTGAAGTCCTTCATCCAGTTTTTGGTTATACCAAAAGTTCAATTTTAGCACCTTTTTTGCAGGTTAGATATTTATAACTGTATATTTAAAAATGAATGTACCTGAAAATAATTTAATAATTTTTTTTTGGTTATAATTAAAATGTGAGCAATTATGTAAATAATTTCTAGGAATCATTTAATTTAAATTACAAAAAAATTTTCATTTTCATTTAAAAATAAAGCAAAATATTTTTTGTCAAATGTCCAAAATTCAAAAAAAAAAAAAAAATTATTAAATTATTAAAATGATTAATTAATTAATTAAATAAAATTTTTAGGTTGGTGGCAGATGTGTAATTTTATTTCTCATGATAGAAGGTGAACCAAGAATGCAAACAAAACCTGTTGTTTTCTATCTTTTTATCATTTGGAGCCTTGTCGAAGTTGTTCGTTACATATATTACATAACGCACTTAAACAAATTTAAGATAAATTTCCTTAAATGGCTAAGATATACTGTGTGGATCCCTTTGTATCCACTCGGAATATGTTGCGAAGGTGTCATTATATTAAGGTTTGTTATATACTTCAAGAATTTGAATTTTGGAAAAGTTTTTTAAATTTGAAAATTATAAAAAAAAAAAAAACCTTTACCTATTATTAAAAATATTTTTAAAAAAAAAGTTATCATATATATATTTTTTTCAGAAATATTCCCTACTTTGAAGAAACATTTCGATATACTGTTTCTTTACCAAACTCATGGAATTTTACATTTCATTTTCCCACCGCAATGAGAGTTTATTTATTACTTCTATTTTTTCCTGGTAAGTTCCTTATACGTCTGATAAAAAGTAAAAAAAAAAAAAAAAAAAAAAACGTTTCTATTTACGTTGATCCTGCCCATAAACATTTTATTATAATATTGAATCCCCGATTGCCGAAAGTATTAAATTTTATTTACCCATTCGTAAACACAAAATTAGTCAATTATTTTTTTAATTCCTGTCTTTGAATAACCTTTTTAAGAATTTTGTTTTTTTTTTTTTTCAGCTATGTACGTAGCAATGTCACACATGTATAAAATTCGAGTGAAAAAATTAAAGTCGAAAAATTGGAAGAGTAAATATTTTTAAGACATTTTTCGCAGAAGTCCTGTGCGAACGAAAGAGTAAAAAGTAATTAATAAAATTAATTTTGACGTTATTGGTACCGAAAAAATTTTATTTTCTTCATTTTTTAAAAAAATTTTAGGTAATTTTAAATGTTAATTATGTTAGAATTAAAACCATTTTTTTTAACAGTTGAATTATGTTAAAAAAAAAAAAAAAATTTTCCCCCATAATTTTTATATGTGATCTTAAATTAGTTTAAAAAATAATTTTTAATTTTAAGATTTTATACTGATAACTGTTTGTCCGTATTTATTAATTAATTAAGGCTAAATGTATCACTTGTAAAATTGTTTTGCATTAATTTTTTTCTTTGTTCATTTTACATTTTTTTTTTTTTTCTCGTAACCAATGTATGAAAAAATATAAATACAGTTTGAACAAGTAAATGATAAATGTCATTCATATTTAAGTAATAATAAATCGAGTTTTTAAGGAAAATACAAAAAATTTTAAATTTTATACCGCTTTACGTCATCAGGGATATTGTAAAAGATTTCGTCAAATTTTTTTATTTTACGAGTCATCAATTTAAAATAAGTACCTGAAAAATATAAAATCACATTCGACAACGTTTAATGAGATCAACTAATATATTAAATTCGAATCAGAGGAAAATGGATATTATCTAACATTAACATAGCAAAAAATTAGAACAAAAGAAGTGGCTCAAATAATACAAATGACGTGACTGTATCAAAGAATTTTCAATTTAATCATGGCTGACTTAAGTTTATACACGTTAGCCATTTTCATTTTTCAAACATAAATATAAAACATATTTTATTAAATTGTATATAACTAGATAAGTTTCCCTAACTTTTTAATATTTTCAAAAATTTTTATTACGTAATTTCAATTTAAATTGTTTAAATTTTCTTATATACTCATTGTTAACAAAATAACACTTGAATGTGTCAAACACATTGACTTATCTAAATATTAATTTAATAAATTAAACAAACCACATCATTTAAATAAATTTTTTCCTTCAATCCTGCAATGAGAATGATCGTATTGTTTAATTTTTAATATTGGCATTTCATCATCAATTTAATAAATTAAATTTTTTCAAAAATTCGTATTTTGAATATCATGTAACTTCCTGAATATCATTTTTATTAAATTAATTTATTATTTTTTCAATATAAAAAAATATTTAGGTGCATTAAAGATAAAAATAACAAAAAAAAACCGCGATATGAATAATAAAATTAAATTATAAAATATAATAAAAATTAATAAAGAATTACTTTTAAAAATTAACAATTCTCAAATAAGTAAAATATTATCAAATTTGAAACTATTTAAATATTACAATATTAAACTAGAAAAATTTTTTTTAAAAAAATTTCTTCTACTCATTTTGCGGGTTAAAAAACTCACTACGACACTATTAACATAGATTTCTGCCACGTCTTATCTTGATGTATACTTTTGAACTATAATGTGAAATAAGTCCTACATATATATTTTTCTTTATTTCTTTTTTTTTTTTTTTTAATAAAAAGTTTCGTATAATCATTTGTATAGATGAAATATTTGTGACCCTCATCATTATGTCGAATAACAATGGTAATTCTTCTTGCAATGACCGTTCAATTGTGGCGGATTGCGAATATGCTGTTGATCCTGCATCAGGAGGTTTTTTTCATTCTGATTACAAAAAGTAAGACTATGAAATAGTAATAATAATTTTTGAAATTATTATTTAATGCAATCGTCCGCTTTTTATGTCATTTACCTGTAATATATATCTGAATAATAATAAGATTTTTAAAAGATGACCTTTTCCTTTTTAAAAATAAATAATTTTCAATAATGCAACCAGTTTTGTCAGTTAGTGTGAACTTTTAAAAGTGCAACTTTGCAATTAAAAAAAAAAAAAAAGATGGTCAAATTAGTAAAATTAACCAAATTTTACATATTTAAAGAAAAATTATTTCATGATAACTTAAATTTGTATCTTTTATTTAGGGACAAAGGTCAGTTCAAAATTTACTTTAATTAATAACTTTGTAAATATTAGATTTATTTCCTTTTCATTGAACATGTTGAAACTTCTATTAATTTCAATTGTGAACTGTGCTTTTACAACAGAAGTTTAATAATTTAAATAAAAATGCTTCTTTGTCCAGAAGAATGTCATCAATTTTTAGGACTGCCTTATTTCAATTATTTCCCTGATACTGATTATCAAGAATATGGACTGAATATAAGTGTTTCTAGCAATATTGATTTTTTCCAAAAAAATATTAAAAATTCCACTTGTCAAAGGTTTTTTTTTTTTATTACAGTATTTTGCTTGAATTTTACTTTTAATATTTGTGACAATGATGTATGAAAAAGTAAAAATTAACAGTTAAAATATAATATTTCAGACATGATGACTTGAAGCAAATGTTAGACGCTAACAAAGATGGCTTGAAATTAGAAGCTATGAAAAGAATTATAGGCATGATTGCCAAAGGTAGAGATGCTTCTGATTTATTTCCTGCTGTTGTTAAAAATGTGGTGTCTAAAAATCTGGAAGTTAAAAAATTAGTTTATGTTTATCTTGTTAGATATGCGGAGGAGCAACAAGATTTAGCTCTTTTGTCAATTTCTACATTTCAAAGAGCATTAAAGGTAATGTAATCATATTAATATTATAACTTTATCATTTAACTTTTTAAAATTGTCACATACACAATTAGTATAATCATATATAATTAAAATTTTAAAGGATTATTTAAAGGCAATGCTCTAATTGTTTTGAATAAAAGCATTAAATGAGAAATTAATGTCAGATTGAAAATGTAAATTACACAAAAATTTATAATTCAGGATCACAATCAGTTGATTCGAGCCAGTGCACTTAGGGTTTTGTCAAGTATTAGAGTTCCTATGATTGTACCTATTGTAATGTTAGCCATTAAGGATTCTGCTTGTGATATGTCACCATATGTCAGAAAAACTGCTGCTCATGCCATTCCTAAGTTGTTTAGGTAATATCCTTGTAATATTTTTTTCCCAAGTTATAATTTAATAATGTTTTGCTTTTTATGTTTAAGCATGCAAAAATTTTTTAATTTTAGACTTGATCCTGAACAGAAAGAAGATCTTGTGCAATTGATTGACAAGTTATTAGCTGATAAGACTACATTAGTGGTAGGATCTGCTGTAATGGCTTTTGAGGAAGTTTGCCCTGAAAGAATTGATTTGGTTCATAAAAATTACAGGAAGCTTTGTAACTTGTTAATCGATGTAGATGAATGGGGCCAAGTTGTTATTATGAATATGCTTACAAGATATGGAAGAACTCAGTTTATTGATCCCAACAATCATGTAAGAAAATAAAATTGAAACAATTTTTTTTGTATAATGAAAGTTGTCCAACAAAACTTGAGACATCTTATCAAGGTATATATTTTCTGTTTGCTTTAAAATAATTTAGAATGAAAACGAAGTGAAAACTCAGGCCTTGTGTGACGATTCAGAAAAATCAGAAGATGAAAGAAAACGTGATATGGAGCAAGGAAATAATATTTTACTTTTAGATCCGGATCACAGATTACTTTTGAAGCAAACTAAGCCTTTGTTGCAAAGTTGTAACGCGGCAGTGAGTCAATTTTTTTTTTTTTTTTTTCAATTATATATTTTAATGAAACATAAGTAAGAATTGAATGATGTTAAAGTTATGTGTACATTTTCAATTATTAAAAAACTTAATTTTTTAGTTTTCTTTTCACATCTGTAATAATATTTTTCATTTAATCTGTATTCTACGCGAGTCTGATTGATTATGGAATATATTTTAGGTAGTGATGGCTGTTGCGCAGCTTTATCATCACATTGCTCCAAAATCTGAAGTTTTGATAGTTGCTAAAGCTTTAATAAGATTATTACGATCACGACGGGAAGTTCAATCTGTGGTTCTTAATTGTATAGCCTCTCTATCCACACTCAGAAAGGTAAATATATATAAAATGAATTTATCAAAAATGATATAAATATTGAAATTTTTGTGACGGCTAGCAGTAAAATAAAATAAATAATTCATATACGTAAGAAAATGGATAATTATAACCTGAATTTAATAAATGAACTAGAAATGTATTATTATTATTGTTTCTTTTTAAGTATTTTTTTTATATAAAAGCACTATTTTTAATAGTTAGCATAATCAGTTGAAGGGTTTTAGACAAAACATAAACTTAATTAAAAACGTAAAACAAGAAATCGAATTTTTTTTAATTGATAAAAAATAAAATTACGTTTTTTAGGGTATGTTCGAACCTTTTCTTCAAAGTTTTTTTGTGCGAACCAATGATCCAACCCATATAAAATTATTGAAATTGGAAATTTTAACGAATTTGGGAAATGAAGTAAATATTGGTGTGATATTACGAGAATTTCAAACTTACATATCCAGCAATGATAAAATTTTTGTTGCTGCAGCAATACAAGCCATTGGCCGATGTGCGGCAGTAATTAAAGAAGTGACGGATACTTGTTTGGCTGGTTTGGTATCTTTGCTGTCAAATCGCGATGGTAAATTTTTAATAAATGATGAATAGCTATGTTCAATTTTAATATTATTATAATACTTTTTATTTTTTCGTAACAGAAAGTGTTGTGGCGGAAAGTGTGGTGGTTATTAAAAAACTATTTCAATCTCAACCTCACACGCACCAAGATATTATCAAACACATGGCCAAATTATTAGATCATATAACGATACCCCAAGCAAGAGCTTCTATAGTTTGGCTATTGGGAGAATATTGCGAAAGAATTCCAAAAATTGCTCCAGATGTGCTTAGAAAGATAGCCAAAACGTTTACTAATGAGGTTGTGTTATGAAACATTAATATTCATTCATAAATTTTTCTATAGTATATAAATAAATAACGTAATTTTATTTACACAAAAAATAATAATAATTTTTGATAGGAAGACATAGTTAAGCAGCAAGTATTAAATTTAGCAGTGAAATTGCACCTGACTAATTCTTCTCAAACCGCTGCCTTGTGCCAGTACGTATTTACTCTAGCTAGGTACGATCTGAATTACGACCTTAGAGACAGAGCAAGATTTCTCAAGTTGTTTATCATGTCACCCGTTTCGGAAAATTCAAAACTTGAAAAACAAGCAAAAAAAATATTTTTGGCGCCCAAGCCGGCTCCCGTTTTAGAATCGAAATTTAAAGGCAATAAATTTTTTTAATTTTAAACTTACGATAATTAGGCAACATTATTTAAAAATAAATTATTTTTAATGTTTTCTGTACGTTAGGAAGACAACGATTCCAGTTGGGATCTTTATCTCATTACATCGATTCCCGTGCTATAGGATATCACGACCTGCCATCATTTCCCGAAGTCGCGCCAGATCAAAGTGTTAGAAATGTAGAAATTACTATTGAAAATTCCGATCCGGGTAATCTTAAACACAAAACTAAAAAAATGGGAAAAAAAAAATCATTTTATTCGGAATCGGATCAAAATTCATCAGAAGGTTGGTTCATTTTTTAAAATATGTATGTTGTCGTAAAAAAAAAAAAAAAAAAAGTATTATTATAACCGCATTTACCTCACTTATGAGTGTTTTATAGTAATTCAAAACGCAACACAAATTTTATTTATTACTTGTTACTTTTAGTATCATTTAATATATTAAAAGCGATTTTTATAATAATTTTTTAGATTCATCCAACGAAGAAAGCAGTGAGAATAAAGAAGAATGCGATTTAAACAATGAACAAAGGGTGTCACGTAAAGAATCGCGAGATTATGATGACATTTTTCAAAGAAAACTTCAAAAGAAGAAAAATCTAACTAATAAGTTAAAACCTAATGTAAATATAATAATTAGTTTTTTTTTTTTTTATGAGCTTCGAATATCAACAAAATTATTTTTACAATTTACTCTATTAAAAAATGAAATTATCATGCTATATCATATTTAAATAGGTTCATAGTATTGATGATGAAGATTACGATTATGATGATGATGAGGAGGAGGAGGAGGATGATGATGATGATGATGACGATGATGATGATGAGGATGAGGATGATGAAGAAGATGATGATGATGAGGAGGATGAGGAGGAGGATGATGAAGATGAGGAGGAGGAGGACGATGACGATGACGATGAAGATGACGAAGGTGACGACTCCAGTGATGATGATGATAATGATGATGATGATAACGATGATGCTAGCGATAATGAAAATAATAAACGAAACAATTTTAATAACGATCAGAATTATAATAAATATTCTAATTTTGGTGATACCAAAACAAATTTAGATCTTTTATTGGAATTAAATGATGGTAGTAAATTTTTAATAACTAATAATTTTGAAATCTAATTAAAATGATGGATAAAAAGTTTTTCTAATATTATTATTATTTTTTTTTTTTTTTTTTTTAAGCTCTTCCTTCAACGGCTCCAGTATTAACTCCGTCCCTCGGAGGTTTTACTAATAACGCATCCTCAGTAAGTCACACTAAAGTTCAATCAATTGAAACTGTGGGACCCAGTTATGTATCTTATAAAGGAAAAGAATTAGTAAACAAATTAAATGGAGGAGGTTTAAGTGTGGAATATCGGTAAAAAATAATTTATTTAATTTTATTAAAAATTGTCGTTTTCAAAAATTAAGAACGTTAAGCGTTATATTTATTTATATTTTTTTTATTATAAGTGGCCAAATTTAATTTTTTTAGATTGAGACAACGCGAACGAATATCACTAAAATTTGTGATTTTATTTTATTTTTTTATTAAAATTAATAAACCCGTTTACACGAATCAATAACAGAAATAAAAATGAAATTTTTTGCCTTTCAGGTACACGCGATCTCCTCACCTATTTTCATACAAAATGATTTCAATCGAACTCACATTTATTAATCATGGACCAGATGACGTAACGGAAATTAAAATAGATTCAAAGGTACCGTATCTATATATATATATATATGAATACTGAATTCAAATGAATAGAAAAACGATAATTTTTTTTTTTTTTTTTTACGCAGGATTCTAATCAAGGGATCATAATTCACGGTTTCACTCCTATTTCGTGTCTTAAAGTTAATTCTAGGCAATCTGAATTGATAGGAGTTGATATAAACGATTCAACTCATCCCGTACATTTTACTATAAATACCGGCTCTGGAAGAAATATAAACGTTTCATTAAAAATTCCAATTGGAGAAATATTAAGGGCTGTTTCAATGCCGGAAACCTTATTTATTACCGAAAGAAATAAACTTCGTGGAATGAATGAACATTCGGTAGAAATTCCCGCGTCACAAGGGTAAGTTTTTTATGCCTTATTTCATAATGTGTGAAACGTATAAATGATTTTTTATAAATTTTATTTTGGTACAGATGCTGCGTGGAGTTAAAATCCGTTGCTCAAAAAGTATTAGAGTTCGTTAATGTTGGTTCCATTCCCTCAACCGAAGGAAATATATTAAGGTAAAAACTTTTTTACTTTAAACTCTAAACCTAAGCAAAGTAAAATGATATTAATTATAAAATAATGTCATTTTCCGCACAATCAATTCATTAAAATATTTAATACAAAAAAAAGAAGGAATATTGGAAATACAATTAAACACACACACACATATATATATAAATGCCATTTTTAAGAATTAATTTTGTTTTTTTTTTTTTAAATTTTAGGTTTGCCGGAGAGACGATATCGGCCAAATCATTAATTTTAATCACAATTAAACTCGAAGATTCTAAAATATTTATTTCAGTCAATTGTGAAAAAATGGTTATTGGATCTATCTTATTGAACGACATTAAACATTTATTAGAATCATTCAATTAATATTATATACATTCATATTATATTATTTGTTAAACGTAATATAAACAATAATAATAATTATCATACATTTTTTTTTTATTATTTTGCTTCAATTAAACTTGGATTTGTATAATTAAAATTTGACCCTCGACGAATTCGTTATTTTTCCCTCCCCTTCCCCCGGTTTTATCATTTCGGTTATTTATAATTGTTAGATTTTCGAGTTTTCAAATTTTTTTTTTATTGTCATTTGAATTACGTTTACATAAAATTACATTTCTCCCCCCCCCTGTCGAAATAAAAGAAACTAAATTTTATAGCCTTTAGTTTTTAGGGTTTTTTTTTTTTTTTTTTTAATCAAATAAGGAAAAACAAACGGACTCTACTTAAAATTAATAATTATTCAACATGATAATCGAATCTATTTTTGTATTATTATTCTAAAGTTATGTGATAAAAATTTTACTAAATAAATTATTTAACAACAATTATTAAATAATTGAAATGAAGTAATTTTTTCAATGTAATTCAGGTAAAATGTAACGATTCATAAAAATTCGTTTTTAGAAAAACAAAAAAAAAAATATATATAAAGACATTTCATAATTGTGTTGCATTGATTACATATCGATAAAAATTCTCAGAGAGTTTTTAAAAATGATTCAAACATTTATTTACGTGTTTATATTTTAGGAATCCTGGAATTTGATAATTTCAAAGCATCATCTAATAATTTTCATACGACACGTTTGGCGCGAAATTAAACAAAATAACAAAGAGGAACAACCGGTTGGCTTCCAAATAAATTTCATTGCTTAAATCAAACACATTTGTCACAAATGTAAAGCAGAATAAAATGATAATAAATAATAGGAAACAAGTTTTTTATCAATTTAATTAGTAAAACGTTTACGGTAATGGTTAGAATTAATCATGTAAATGCAAGTTTATATGTCTGTGTTTAATATCAAATTAAAGTCATAGATCACGACAAGATAATGTTTTCAGGAAATCAAAAGTAAGCGACGTTAAATAATTTTTTATTATATATATATATATATGTGTCTGTTTGTATTTTAAATATCACAATTTTAATTAATTCACTAAACGAAGCGTAAAAAAGCCTAAAATGTTTTTTTTTTGTTAATGTGTCATTTGTATTGTGTTAGATTTATTTTTTTTTTATTTACTTATTTGTTTAAATAATAAGAAATATATATATATATATATATATATATATATATATATATATATATATATATATTTCATCATTATTACTTTTTTATATTTTACTCTATTTATTTATTTATTTTTCAGAATTAATGACTCAGTTAAAATTATAAACTCGATAGAAGAAGGAAAATTTATTCTACTATTAAATAGGATAGCTCAATTTTTATCGGATGGAGTATTAATAAGACCATTTACTGATGTGGAAGAAGCTAAATTAGAAAATTCTTTGGAAATAACAAAAAAAGAAGTTTCAACAATTATAGAGGGAATAATTGAAATATTCAATGTTTGTGCTTACTATGTTGTTAAGCCCTCCATATTAAGCGAACAATTGGAAAAATGTTTGTCCTTAAATTCTAATAAAGCTGAGATATTTGTACAAGCATGGACAGCTTCTGCGAGAAACATTGTGAACAACTTTAAACATAAAACCTATTTTCCTCAGGTATTTTATTCAATAATGACTATCAATCTTTGCTTATTATTATTATTAATAAGATTCAATGAATCATGTAAATGAAAATTTAATTTTCATTATTTTTAGTTGAATCAAATCTCTTATGCTGTTTCTGTGGAAGCTGCTTCAAAATCCTCGGCTATTGAAAAATCTCCCAAAGCTAATTTACAACTGTCTCTAACATCATTAAACGAAAGAAAGGATTTAAATTTGGAATTCAATCATGAACAGTTATATGAATTTTATCAAAAATTGGATAAAATTCAAGAGCAATTAGATACATTCAGATAAAAATATATATAAAAATAATTTTTATCAAAAAATCACAAAAGGATAATATTTGAATAAATTTAAAAAAAAGTCATAATCTGCATGATTTTTTAGTTTACATTTCAGTTGAATGTGAATAAATCAGCATTTAAATATGGAATAAAGTTTGTAACAATGGTATTAATTATTAGTTAATATTTTATATCAAAAATTACATTATATCTTGTTGTTTAAGAATTTTATAAGAGTAATTTTTTTTCTTTGCTATGTTAAAATTCCAAGATCCGAATTGGAACCAGGGAAACGAAAAAATTACCCATATGTTTTTGTTAATGAACATATTTGAAAAAAAAAAAAAAAAGAAGGAACACGTTAACGAAGAGGACTTCATCAAAGTGTTTGATCCAGTAACAACATCCGACGGGTACTCTGGGCTGTAGGAAAATTTTTATATGACTCACAAAGAAAAAAAAACAACCAAACTCCAAACAAAATAATATTTTTAAAGAATGAGAGGTATACTACAGTAATAGAATAAACAGAATTTTAGCCTCGTCTCTTGAGCAAAATATAAAATTTCGCACCTAGACCTAAAAACAAGGAAAATATCAACTGTGACAAATTTCGAATTTTTCAATCAGAATTAAAAACTTTCGACCGGATGTCCGACATCGAATATAAAACATGAATGTTTAGAAAAAAAACATTAAAATCAAATAGACCGGAAGAAATGGTATACAACCACATTTAACGGGATTCTTCATTCACACAGTTTTGTACAACCAACAAATTCACAAGGACAAAAATGTGCCTCCCGACAAAACCGGATATTATCCTAAGGGAAAATTGTGTAAATTAATTGAAGTATCCGTACTTCCTAACGGGGGAACAAAAAAAAAAAAAATTAATAAATAAATAAAACTGATAATTAAGACCATCACCCACGCACCCGAGTTATATGAACTCTATATATATATATATATATATTTTTTTTTTCGAAATAAAAATTTTGTTTCTTTAATAGATGATTATTACGTTTGGGAATTCATTTTAAATTATTTACTTTATCATTTCATTTTCTAATTATAAAAACATGAAAATATTTTTTTACCCAATGGAAAATATAAATAAATATAATAAAATTTATATCATTTTAAAAACTATAGTAAAAAAAAAATTTATATATATATATATATATATTAATTTTATATTACTATATTATAAATGTTAGTATTGCCTATTTTAGTCATAATTTTAAAAAAATATTTTTATTAATATTAACAATGTGTTAAATACATATTTCATTTATTTAATTTTTAATGTGTGCGCGCTCATGCAATGATTAATTTGGGTTTTTTTTAATGAAACTAAAAATTAAAATAATAAGACTTATGTATTATTTCATGTAACGATGTATTAAATAAATCGCGCAATTTGTATGTGTATGTGTGTATGTGTGTGTGCATCCCATGCATGTAAGAACGTTATTTATGTATTTATTTTTTCCAGTGCTGTGATAAAAAAAAAAGATTAAGGGAGTGTTATTTGAATTTTGTATTTTTTTTAGTTTTACTAAACTATTATTATTATTTAAAAACGTTTTGAGCTTCTTTTTTTTTTTTTGTTTAAAGATCATATTTTTCGCCTCATATAAAAATTATTTTTATCGGCACAACAATATTTTACTCGAGTTCATTTAAAATTAATGGTAACAACCGTCAGGAAAGAAAATCTCAACTGGAATCCGGAATTTGTGTAGGCGAATGATTTCTAACGCTGACGGACGAAGAATTTGAAGTTGGCCAATGATAGTTGGTGCAACAGTTCGGCGGAACATTTTTGTTCTGCGTTTGCGGAGGAGACGGAATTTGACTCGGTGAAGGCATAAAATATAAAGTCGAAGGCGCCACGGGTCCTTTTGCACCACCACCACCGGAATTAATTATGTTAGCATTTGATTGTACCGGAGTTATAGAAGAAGCCGCATCCGGATGTAAAAAATTTCTACGGTTGTCCGATTTTTCAAAAAACTGTGTCAGGCATCTTAAAAATTTAAATCTTATCATCGAAGGAACGAACGTCTACGCACGCACACGCACACGCACACACACACACATACATATAAAGTTAATTTTTTTTTTGTTATTAGTTTAGACTTACCTTGAAATAAGGTCGGGTAAAAATTCTACTTTCTCATGTATGGCATTTAATTTGTCTTCCAAACTTGTGAGTCTTTCTTCTAATGTATCCTGTCGACTGCTCATATCCGAAACTATTTCATAAACGGAATTTTGAGTCTGTAAATAAAAAAAAATAAAAAAATCTTTTCAGATCATTTGATTGATTATGTATTATTTTTATCATGTATCGATTTTAATGAAAAATTAATTTTTTTTTTTTTTGTTAGACTAAGACTGGTAAAAGCTTTTTTTTTAAATATACAGAAAAATGCTAAAGATAACTTTGATTTTTATTTAATACCTTTGCCATATCAGTAACTGTATTAGCATTGTCCATGAGTTTTCTTTGATCCATTTTAACTTTTCTCAAGCTGTTGATAATTATTCAACATAAACCCCCCCACACCAAGAAAAAAAAAAAAGATAAAATAAAATAATATAAAATTAGTAAAAATTGACAGTCATCATATTTATTTTAATTAATTAATTAAATTTTTTTTAAAAAAACGTACGCATATATGGCAAGTAGGAACTTTCTCTGGTGAGTGCGAACCCGCCCGGGATTTACTCTCTTTACCAATCTCGTGTATTTGTATATAAGCCAAGTTTCCCTCAAAACGTTTGCCGCCGCATTCTTTAACTGAAATCACAATATTAAACAAAAGTTTTAAAAATTAAAATAATAAATAAAAATAAAATTATATATAGCGAAAAAAGGGAAATTACCCGTTTGGTGAGTTGAGTGTCCATCATGAAATTATGCACGTGTTTTTCAGCTCTTGTTAGTTCCATTTTACGTGACACGACGGCAACCAAAAGAGCTGTACAACCGGCACCCTAAAATATTATACTTATTATAATGTCTCGTGAAACAATAAAAAAAAAAAAAAAAAAAAACACTTATGAAAGCCTGAAAATAATTATTATCTAGAGAGAGTGAAAATTTGTAATAAAGCGAAAATATTAATTGAAATAAATAAAAATAAAATTTGGTTGTTAGATTATTGTTGTTGTATTATTATTGTTTTTTTATTTCAATTCAAAAATAAATAAAATTATATCACAATCAATGGATAATGGATTTATTTAAATTAAAAAAACTACGAACCATCATTCCCGTGCTAACTGCTATTCCTCGTCCGCAATATGTGTTTGGCACAATATCCCCGAATCCCACGCTGAGAAATGTTATTGCTATTAGCCACATGGCATTTAAAAGGTTTGCATGTTCCTCATCGTGAAATCTAAAAAAAAAATAACTTATTTTATTAGCAGTCATTAATATTACAAAAAAAAGCAGTAACCACACAAAGCGATTAAGTTATTTAAAAATTAATTTAAATGTCATTTTATTATTTACGACCGAAAGATTTATTTATAAATAATTAAAATCCAAAAAAAAAAAAAAAAACTTTATTATTTTTATATATATCCACATGGCAGAGAAAATTTTTTCTTTTTTTTTTTTTATATTCATAATAAAAAATGGGACATCATCTTAAGGCATAAATACAGTTTTCCTTTTTTCATATTGGTGGGAAAAAAAAAAAACTTTTCAATAAATTTTATGATTCCATTCGAAACGAATGGAAAAATAATATTTTCCTGTAATTTTTTCATTTTTCATTTAAATCTTGGATTGATATTTGTGTGTGTGTGTGTGTGTGTGTGATTCGACGTATGTGAGTATACGGAAATGATTACCTCTCGCATTGCCTGAGTGTCCAACTGGCGATGATCCATAGGGAAACCATAAAGACAAGTAAAACAGTTCCCGGACAAATCGTCATTAATGTTTTAAGTACAAATCTTGTGTTGAAAGTTATTCTATTTAATGCTCCGATACTCCTTGAAGAGGCATCCGTGAAAAGTTTCGAATGTAAAAGCATTACTCTACAAATGAGGTAAAGGCGAAAAAACATTGGCAATGAAAGAGTGACGTCGTATGGAACCCATCTGGATCCTATATCGCCACCTGAATAAATGTACATATCATTTATTTATTATTATTATTACTACTACTATAAATAATATAATATTTACCTTTGTTGGCTAATTTTGTGGTCCACAAGAAATAATACTGTCCCGGTATCGGATGTACTGCGCATATAATTAATTCTATTGATATTTGAAATATTCTTTGCCAGGTCATTGCAATTCTCCAATCGTCTGCACAATTATCAATCATGAATAACTGAAATTATAAAATTAAATTAATTTTAAACGAAAATTCTCGATAGAATGATTAGTAGTAACTTTATGCGATTATAATAACTCCAGCCGACATTACTATTTTTTTAGTTTTTCACAAGAAAATCTTAAAGTTTGTCAGAATTTTTTATCATTTTAATTTTATTTTTTATCCTGGATTCGATTTTCAAGGAATGGACGCTCGAAGGGATTTCCATTATCATTTTTTTCTTATTTTCAATTTCAATAAATTTTCTTTTTTCGAATTTCCAATAAATCGATGGTTGTAACAGCTTTCGGATTCTTTAAAACTTAAACCACAATATTTCCGTTATTTCAATTTTATGATTTTTTTTTTTTGTTTTCCGCGGGTGCAAAACTCACATGAATTTTTTTTATTTTTATAATTCGTGCCTTTTTTCAATATTATTGTGTGTCTAATGATGATGATGGTTGATTTGTTTGTTGGACACGTAACCGACAATCGATTGTTTTAGACATGTGTGACAAACAAATTCGTATTTTTTTCGAAAAAAAAAAAAAAATCCTGATCCTGTGTACCGTTTTTTGTTTTAATTTCCTTTTTTTTACCGACATCAGGACCATCCATTTTTTTTTTTTTTTTTCTATTTCTCCAATTGACAACAAGAACGCCGTCCATCAATATTTTCATTCGGATCTAAAGCATCAATTATTTACTCTTTAAATTTTTTATGTTAAAGGAAAATTTCCTTTTTTTATTTATTCACTCACAATATTCGTTTTATATCTTTCAATAAGGTCGGATGAACATTTTTTAAGCCTCGAAATAATTTTTTATACCATTACCATTATTATTTTACAATTTTATCGGTAAAAAAAAAAAAAATCTCAAGCGTGTGTTACATTTATCATATTGAATAAAAAAAAAAAAAATGATTGAATTTAATTTTTTTCCATTTTTCAATATCACTAAAAGAGGACAATAAATACTTTTTTTAAAACTCTTGATTAACGCCATCGTCTTTAAATTCATGTAATTAGTTTTAAAAAAAAAAACCGACATATTTTTATAAAAAATTCCGTTTTAAAAAATAATAATTATTTTAACGAAATTTCGCTTCTACGATTTAAAATTTAATTTTTTCTTTTTACAATTAATAACTGTTTATGTATTTTATTTTTTTAATAATATTTGTTACCATGTAATTAAACAGTGAATCGAGTTTTAAGGATTGTGATAAATAAAATAAATTCAAGAAAAAAAAAAAAAACCCCGAGAGGAAGAAAAAAAAAAGGAAAAAAATATTTAACTTTTAATGGCCTCACTCTCGTATTTAATTTTTTTTTTTTTTTCCTTTTTAATTTCCATTTACATTAAAATTTAAATAACTTTTCTTTTTTTTTTTTTTTTTTTTTTCTTTCCCATTGTTTCCGGAAAATAAAACAAGTAAGTTTTACAACTTTTCATTTTAATAATTAAAAAAAAAAAAAAAAAGGGCGAAAATTTTTTTTTCTTTTTTATGCTTTGTTAAAGATTTATTTGACTTTGTATACAAAAAAATAAAAAGGGGTGGAAGGTGGGGGGGGGGAGAGAAATTTAAATTATTATTATTGACATTGATATTTGTTGTTAATGCTTATGATTCAAAAATTCAAATAATAAAAATCAATAAAATTTATTCAATTGTAAATTTTTTTTTATTAACTAAAACACACGCACAACAAAATGCGGGAAAATTTTTTTTTTTTTTTTTTTCATTTTCATTTAATCACAAATAGTTTCGGGGCAAAATATTTTATTACTTTTATGTACGTGCGTGCGAACGTGCGTGCGTGCATCCATGTTTTTACCTGGTTTAATTATTTTTATCAATTTTGCATAAAAAAAAAAAAAAAATTTTTTTGAAAGAGTATTTAAAAAAAAAAACCATTTTTATAAAAGTAATTATTTAATGGACTTCATTTATTCTTATTTACTTGAAAAAAAAAAATGTAAAAATATATGTAAATTACGACGCATTCGAACGCCCAGTAATTACAAGTGAAAATTCATCTTTTTTGTTTTTTTTTTACTGAAAATACCGTAAATACTATAAATTCCTTAAATTAATAATATTTTAATTGGGCGTTGCAAACTATGATCAATAATCTAATTTCTATTGGTGTCCCCATGCATTTTGAACATTAAATAAAATATTATTAATAATAATTTAGTAGAATAACTACTCATGAGTTTGAAATGAAAAAAAGAAGAAAAATTTTAATTTCAAAAACACAAAAAACAAATATTTCTTTTTATTTTAACTTTAAATGAAAAATCTAAATAAAAAATTAAAAGTAAAAATTTTAATAACGTGAATATTAATAAATAAATAAATAAATAAATTTACCTGTACTTCAAGTGCATGGTAAGTCACAATCAATCCAAGTAAAATCACAGTTGATACAGAAATAAGAGTTTTGAGTGCGGTGGAATAAAATGAGGCCTGAAAAACAATAATAATATTTATTTATATTTCATTTTAAAATAATCAATTATTTAATAATTATTTTCCCTCTCCCCCCCCTCCAGAATCGAAACGAATCACTTATGTGGTTAAAATTTTCATTTTAACGACGAGTTTGGCATGTGGATTTAAAAATCTTAACTTTTTTTACTCAATAAAGTTTTTATTTTATTTATATCCCAACTAATTTAAAATTTACGAATAATTTTCTAAATGCACACGATATATATATGTATGTTTCTTATTCCAAAATGGCGGCTAATAAAAAAAAAAAAAAAACAAGCATAAAATTTTTAATTCCAAACAAAAAAAATCAATCATTATTATTATTATTTTATTTTCTTTTGGATAATTGAAAAAACAAACTTTTTTCGATAGTTTGATTGTTTTTTTTTTTTTTTTGTTAAGAAAATTCGATATCGATCCTTTAACAATCTCGACAACTGTATGTGTGTGTGTGTGTGTGTGTGTGTGTGTGTGTGTGTTATTAACGATTTAACTATTAATAAAAAGAATTTTCCTTTTTTTTTTTTTTAAAAAAAAATCTTATATTATACCTTTGTGTATACACCTGCACTGGATAGTTCGTTTTCCATTACCATGACGATAATGCCAAACATTCCGATAACTAATGCATAATCGCTTATTCTTTTTCTTTTTTCAAAAAGTGCTTTTTTTTGTCCTAACCTGTAGCCTACATTGGGTTTATGTTTTCTTCCTGGACTTCCCTGAATAAAATTTTACTATTTAAATAAAATATTTTCATTTGTACTCCGCGAACGTTCTCTCATTTCAATCACACATTAAAAAAAAAAAAATTTCTTTTTTTCTCATCATATTGTTTCGATAGTAAAAAAAAGAAATTACACGTAAATAAAAATTTCTTTATTAGCTTCTTTTTTTTTCTTTTTTTTTTAATAAAAGAAAAAAAAACAAGTAAAAACGTATAATTTTACATTTGAAATTCAAAATGAAAAAAAAAAAATAAATAAATTTGTAATAATAATACACGAACCCCTGTGTTGAGTTATAAAATATTAAAATCATAGTATGAGAATGAAAAAAAAAAATTTTTTTTTTTACCTTTCCTTGCATGTTTCCTCGGTCTTCTGCATATTTTGGATAGTCGGAATGAACACCTACTAATGCGATACCGGCATCTTCTCCTCCGACGCTACCCTCTCGACCAGGCGGACCTTTCATGGTCGCCGGGATCGAGAGCGTGGAAACAGGCTTTCGAAGCTGAAACAATGAACACATTTTGTTATTATAAGAGTGTGAACGCACAATTATTTATTCCCTTTTAATTAAAATTTTAAAAAATCAGGTATATGGTTAAATCATCAATATCACTGTCAAATGATAATAATAATAATGCACTAATACCGATAAAAAAAAAAAAATTTTAATTGACTTTTTTAAAATTGCAAATAAGAGAGCATTTATAATATTATTAATACAATTACGTTAAAGTTAATTCATTTATTAATAAATAAATCTTTATATGTAAAAAAAAAAAAAAAAAACGTCAACGTAGCAAAAATTAATTTACTTAAATCTATATATTTTATCCCTTTAACTTAATTGACATATATATTTTTTTTTAAGCCTTATTTTTATTAATTAATAAAAATGGTATTAAAAAAAAATAATAATTTATGTCATTATTATCGGTCGCTAATCGGAATTAATACTTATTTAAACTTCGTTATCGATTTTAATAAACACGTGTTCAAACCGTTTTTTTTAATACTTTTTCGTTATTAAAATTTTATTTATTTTATAATATACGTACGCACTTACACGCAGGTATTTGCGTATGCTTACGTTTAAAAGTAAAAAAAAAAATATTTCGTTAATACGTGCAAAAAACCCTTTTAATGTTAATTTCGTGTGAAAAATTTTCGTTGGAATGTTTTTGTCAGGTAAAAAAAACATTCCTTACTTACTCAAAAAGGTATAAATAAATTTAATTATAAATTTATGACGTAAATTTACTGAATTTTTATCATTTTATTAAATATATTTTCCAAGTGGAAAAACCACCGTCATTTATCCGAATTTTAACATTTGTAGAGCGTTAAAAAAAGAAAAGAAATTTCATCGCGAATGATGTGATTCGTTAATTAAATTCTTCATTCATTTATTATTATTATTATAAAAAAAAAAATTTTATAAATTTGCTCCCGGAAAACTTACCTTACTAAATAATCATAACGTATACATTCGAACAATAATTTTTTTTTTTAAATATTAATAATAATAACACGGATAATTACTCTTGTTTTTTTTTTCTGAAATGAATGATAAATAATTAATAGCGTGGGGGGGGGTTAATGGAAAAAAGGAAAAATGATTATTTATTACCTTTAATGGTATCCTCTTGATGTAGCAGATTAGCATCGACCAATAATTACGATGTTATTAATTTATTAACTTTCCACTATCTGTCTATTAATGAATTATTTCCGTGAATGTTTTTTTTAGGATTTTTAATCATCCTCGACTTAATAACAATTGATAATAATACTATTATTAATTTTTTCATCATATTATTCTTTATTATTACGTTTTAATAATAAATTCCTTCCTCCTATTTTCTTTTATTTATTACGCGTATTTCTATGTAACGGACTAATTTTTCAATAAATAAATAAATTTTTTTAAAAAACTAAATATTAATAGAATTACCAACAAATTTTATTCATTGTTTTATTTAACCGTAAAGTACGTAACTTTTAACAAAAAAAAATTTTTTTAAAACGAGTATGAATGGGTGAAAGAGAAAGAGAGACAAAATAATAATGATAATGATAACAATTTCTTTTTTCTTTTTTTTTGTTAATTAAATCAATAAGTTTTCAATTACCAACTCACTATATAATTCTGATTTTTCGATTGCAATACTAATAATAATAATAATTGATCTAAAAGGCTAAAATGCATATTAAATTATTTGCCTGCATGCTTGCACGAATGAAACTAAATTAAATGATTATTAATAATAGCAGATTTTTTTTTCAAGCACACTAAAGTCACGATATATATGTATGATATCTTATATATATATGTAAAACTAAAAAAAAATCTCCTAAATAATTAATAAAAGAGCCATTTTTAAAAAAAAAACCATCTATTAACTAGTAATAAAATACGACGTCTAATTCAAATGTTTTTTTTTAAATGTAAACCGTAGCCTAATCGTTAAATAATAATAATAAATAAATAAATAAAATTTTAAACCATTAAAAAAAAAAAAAAAACTAAGAAAAGCAATTTAAAATAAAAATTTTCGCGAGCAGAATAAAATACGTTATTTATGTATATGTTTACATTTGTTTAAAAAAATTCATTCAACTTAATAATAATAATAATAATTATTATTATTATTAATATTTAATAAAAGCGATAAAAATAAGCGAGAGCATCATGGTGAAAAAAAATAATTCACCTGTTTTATTATATGAGGACAAAGATCGCCTGCCCTTTGAACGTTGACAGAAGGTTTAAGATTTTCACCAAAATTTAATAAGAACCTGAACGAAAAAACATAATTAAAAAAAACATGATGACATTATAAACCCTTTCAAATATATCAATTTAAGGCACCACATTTTTATTTATAAACCAATGACAATTACTATAACCTCTCACAAAAAGGTTTGTAATACAAACTGGAAAATGTTTCTTTTTCTCAACGGAAACAATCATTAAAAATTGTTTTTCTTTTTCTTTTCTTTTACAGAAACGCTTTTAATTTAATTCATTCTTTTTTTTTTTTTTTTACATAATTTACTTTTCTTTTCTTTAACGATATTCCATCAAAGAAATAAAAAATTAAAATATTCTTTATGTTAAAGAAAAAAAAAAAAAAAACCGTTAATTATTTATATAGGCCATTCGCCGCCATTCTGTATAAGAAAAACCGAAACGTTAAAATTAACAAACAAAAAAATAATGAAAAATTTAAAATTTTTCTTTTATTTTTATTTTTAAATAAATAAGACATATTAATATATATTATCGTCATTATTATTATTATTATTATAGATATAATCACGATTATCGTCCATGAATTTAAAATCGGTTCATTTTTTTTTTATTATTTAATTCAACTGTATAATAATTTGTCACTCACTTTTATTAAATTCACTTAAATTGATTTTTTAGTAATTTTTTATTAACCGACTCGTGAAAGTTTTGATACATTTATGTACATATATACATATATATTTTTTTTTTTTTTGTTATCTTGGACATAATCCGAAAATTGGGCGATTCCCCAGTGTCAGTCAGTCAGTCAGTTAGTTGGTTGTATTGAATGTGCGCGATTATTCAAAGCATGCGCCTAACATGTCCCGCTTCGGACACAATTTTTAACTTTTAACAAAAAAAAAAAAAAAACCTTTTACGTCGTCGTTTCACGTCACATTTCTACACGTTACGTTTTTTTTTTTTTTTTTTTTTTTTTAATATTTTTCACAATAAAAAAAAAAAAAAAAGAAAAGCAAAAGGTAGCATTCTAAGGATTATTGCCCAAAAAAAAAACATAATAATAATAATAATAATAATAAAGGAAATTACGAGGCAATAATTTTTTACTTAAAATTAATTATTAAAAGTACATACGAACGCTTTTTTTTAAATGAATAAAGTTGTTACAAAAAAAAAAAAAAAATGTAAACTAAGAATAAAGCAAACAATAAATGACATGAAAAAAAAAAAAAAAAATGAAAAATTTAATTTCCCATCTTTCCCCAATTCAAATAAATTATTTTTTCTTTTCTCGAATATTTAAATATTAATGGGGGGGGGAGGGTAAAAAAAAAAAAAAAAAAAAAAAACAGAGAAAATTTTGTTGCTTTCGCAACTGTTATCGATGATGCCCATTTTTCTTTTTTAATATTTAATAAATGGAAAAATTTTGTTAACTATAATTAAATTATACTTATTAACAAAAAAAATATTTATTCCGGAAATATTAAAATAAATCTTGATATTTATTAATTCGAAGCATTTGATGATTGTTGCAAAAAACAAAAACAAATGACGATGAATAAAAAAATTTTTTTTTTTTTTTTTGCAATTTATATAAAAATAAAATAAAAAAGTAAACAAATAATTTTTTTTTTTTTCAACAGCGGCGAAATAAAAAATATTTTGAATACGCAAATAATAAGTACAAACCTTGAATTTTGTTATACGGATTTTTTTTTCTTAAAATTATTATTATTATTCAATAACAGCGCTTATAATTGAAAAAAAAAGGAACTAATGCAAAAAAAAGCGGTGAACTAAATTTCCAATTAAAAATAAATGAAAACTAAATAAATAAATAAAAATAAATAGCGAAACGGTCATAATAATAATAAACTGTGTTTACTAAAATAATAATAATAATATATATATCTACTGAATTTATAAAATATGGAGGTACGAGTACCGTTTTGACGTAGGCGGCAGTTTCGCTGGCAGCATCGGTGAAGGCTCTCTTAAGCTTCAACTTGCGGCTCTGGGCCAACGTTTTAGGACACAACAACACTTCCTGCGGGTAGTACAGGTACACCATCGTTAGATTATTATTTTTTTTTTATCCTTTCTCTCCCCCCATCCCACCCCCAACCCCCCGTTATTTTTAAATATTTGTTATGTTAAATAATTCAAAACCAAGAGAAAGGTAAAAAATTGTTTTTTTTTTTTTTTTTACTCGTTTAAAACGAGAATCAAAATAATAATAATAATAATAATAATATATATATTGTTATGATTCCATCTTTAATTTATTTATTTTTTGATGTTCAAATATAATCGAAGGTTCTAGAAAGTCTTT
>NW_002987311.1:92242-97719 GCF_000006295.1 Pediculus humanus corporis | reverse complement strand
GATTAAATCATAACAATATATATATATATAATTTGTAGATGATTAAAAACTTTATGATGTTTGAATAATAAACATTATAATGATATTATCTCATTCGACCGTATATCGAAAATAAATATTAAAGATTATAAAAATAATATAAAACATTTTTTTCACACGAATATCGTTTAGATTATGTATTAATATTAGCCCACAAGCTCCCCCTTTTTTTTTTAAACAATTTTTTTTTTTTTTTTTTTTTACGTGTTTGAGTCGAAGCAAAAAAAAAAAAAAAAAAGGTCCGTGGTAATTCACGTTAAATAAAATAGAATCGGTTATTTAACTGTTTCAGGAAAATTTAATTAACTTTTATAGGAAAAAAAAAGAAAATTTAATTTTTCACGTGGTTATTCCGATAAATAGTAAATTTGATTTGCTTTCATTTTATTGTACAATCGACTCTATTTTAAATTAACATTAATATTATTATCATAATTTTTATTTTTGTACTTTTACCGATGCTATTAATATTTTACTAAATGATATTATTTTATTTTTCGAAATCCTTTTTTTTTTTAAAAAAGAATATTCAATGCCTTACAAACTTTGAAATTTTTTTTTTTTAACGAAAATTTTAGTGTCAGAAAAAGAATCGCGTGGGCATCAAAAAGTTCTCCTCCCCCCCCCCGAAAAAAAAAAGTCAATTAAACTCGAACAAAAAAAAATTAAAAATTTATATTAAATCGAGTTATGATTCAAAATAATTTACTTATTAAAATGTCTGAACTTTAAAGAATTAATAATAATAATAACTTTATTTGTCTTGGTAAACATTTAAATAACTTAATTAAGTTTAATATTTAAAAAAATTTTTTTTTTACTAATATAAAAAAGTTCCGAGTTTTATTTAAAACTGAATATAAATAATATTAATAATAACGATGATGATGATGATGATAATGATGCCTGAACCCGTTCGACAAAACAAAAAAGAAAAAATTGTAGAAAAAGTTTTTTTTTTTTTATAATTCGTATACATGTATGTGTGTGTGTTTGTACTTGTAAATAAATTTGTTTATATTTAAAAAAATTGTTTCGACACCACAATATTTTTTTTTTTATATTTAAAACTTTAATAACCATATTTATATTATTCCCATACCGACGATATTTATAAATTTAAAATTTAAAATGAGTAAAATATAAATTTTGTGAGTGTGAATAAGCCAAAAATAAATATGTATATATATATATATATATATATATATATATACAAAAGCTCCATCAAAATTTTAAAAAAAAAACCGTGTGAAAAAGAAAAATAACGTTAATGTTTTTTTTTTTTTTTTTTTCTATGTACTTACATGTTTGAACTGTCTTATAGCACCATTGATTCTCATAGAATCAGCAGCTATGGTAGCAATGCCACTTTCGCAGGGTTCTCGTAGTTGACGCAGGGAAGAACTGGGTGCAGTCAAACAATACGTAGAACTTACTCCTGTTAAAATAATAATTACAATTAATTTCAAGAAGAAAAAAAAATGTCATCTCTACTTATTTTTTTATTTCGAGAATAATATAAATTCATTTTAATACCCGAAAAGTTTTATAAATATTTCCTAATATAGAATTTTTATACATGCGCATACCTATTTATATTATTATTATTATTCATTAAAAAACACCATTCATTGCATATGAAATCAATTTAATTTCAATTAAAAAAAAAAAAAAATCTTGTTTGTTTTTATTCCGAAAAATTCGTGAATGTGATAAAAACCTACCGAGTGATGATTCCGGTTGAGAGCTTTGCCTGATTACTCTGCAATTAGACGAAGTAGTAGTCAAAAGCACTGCGGGTGCTACAGAATATGGTGTGCATTGATATATATGTTGATTTCCAATTGACCTTATGCTTTCCCGAGATACCGATCTAGGCATCGATAATAATCGAGAATGAGATTCTCTCCTTCTATCGTATTTATATTGAGAATTAGGATTTAAATGACCGTAACTTGTGACACTCGAACCCCGAGCTCTCAAACGCGGACTTTGTGTTCCATTTCCGTAAAAAAGTCCTCCGCTTCCGTCTCCTAGCAAATGCGGGGATCCTCCGTCGTTTAATCTACAATGCAATTCTATATCCGGTACGGAACGGACTCCATTTTCTTCCATAGGCACGCTCGTTCCGCTCTCTTCGCTTCCGACGTTCACCATGCCACCCATCGAGGATAAAAGCGGACGAGGAGAGGATACTGATAACCTGCTACTCATGCAATCTTGTCGAATCAACATGGGTTTGCTACCATTTTTTAAACTTTTATCCCTCTGTTGTTGTTGTTGACTCCTTGAACTTTGTATCGAAACAGGTCTTGAGGTTTCAACGTCATTTTTAATTGGCGCGTAAACGAGTAGACTGGTAGTTTCATCGGAGGCGTAATCAGATGGCAACATTGTTTCTGTACCCCCAGAATCAATTTTTGAACTCATGACTTGCGTATTATAAAGAGAGAGGTTTACAAAGTCAATAAAGATTTATCATAATTGACAGTTTTCCTGCGTGAGAAAAAAAAAAAAAAAAAAAATCACAAAAGTAATTTAAAAAAAAAAAAAACAATTTTTTATTAAAAGTGACGGAGGTTGTTGTTGTTGTTGTTGTTGTTGTTGCTGAGAAATTTAATATTCTAAAACGTTATTAACAAATTTTATTAAATGATTCAATGATGTTGTTGTTCTTATTTGTTTTTTCTTTCTTTTAAATTAAAAAAGAAAAAAAAATAACGTCCGAATAAAAACAAATGATAAATTCAATATATTATCATATAGATTTATTTCAATGCGCAAAAAAAAAAAAAAAAATCAGTTTTAATGAAATTGAATTTGTTAAAAAAAATCTTATTATTATTATTATTATTATTATTATTACTAAAATAAGTAAAAAAAAAAATAATTTGATAACTCAAAGAATAAATAAATAAATAAATAAACTATTAAATCGTAAAATCAATTTTTTACGTTAAAAAAAAGGCTGAAAATAAAGTAACTGCGTCGACTCAAAAATCTTTTTTTTTTTTTTTTTTTTTTTACGTCACGAACTACACAATGTGATTAACTTTTAAAAAACTAATTGGATTTTTATCGAAAAAAAAATTTTTTTCATTATTATTATTATTATTATTATTATTTTTATGTTTTATTTTCTTAAAGTCGTCATATTTATTTGTTTTTAAATATAATAAAAATTTATAATAAATTACAATATGTTCATGTATATATATATATATATATATATATATATATATTGAAATTTCCAGACATATAAAACATGACGGAAATTTTTATTCATAAAACTCGATTTTATTATAAAATTCTTTATAAAGTTAAAAAAAAAAAAAAAGATCAATATTTTTTAATTTATTTAACTTTTGGGGGCGCCTTTATTCTTTTTATAATAAATAAAACTTTTAATAATAATAATAATAATAATATGTTACCTTAAAATTATTTTCATTCACACACAAACTACTTTTAGTCGTCATAACTAATTATTAAACATAAATTATTTAATAATTAAATATTCAAATTGTAATAATATAATCAAATATAGAAAATAAAATTAATTTTAATTATATATGGAAAAAAAATAATAATTTATTTAATTTAATCAGACTAAAAAAAAAAAATTTTTTTTAACTTAAATTCATTTTTCCATTTTTTTTTTTAGTTTTTTTTTATGAGAATGAGAAAACGAGGTGCGTGAGCAATAAAATCGATAAATACTGACCTAAATTTTCTTTTTTTTTTTTTATTTATTTATTTATAATAAGTCATTATCATCATTATCATCTACATTTTCGATTATAAATTTTCACATATAGAGGTGGCCTCCCTCTCTCCCCCTTCCCCCCGTAACACCGTTAATATTTTTTTTTTAAAAAAAAAAACCTTTGTTTTCCCACCATATTCACCCTTATATGATTTTTCTCATCGTTAAATTTTTTGTTTTTTTGTTTTTAATTATTAATAAAAACAAAATTTAAAAGTGAAAAAAAAACTATAATTATTAATTAATTAATTAATTATTTAAAAAAAAAATAAACGAAAAAAAAATATTTTCAATTTTTTTTTATATTATTGGGTCATAGAACTTTTCTCGAGGCTATCGATCGCTTTTGTTATTCACCTTTTTTAAGGCCTAAGCATTTTACTGTTTTTTTTTCATATCATATTATATATCGTATTATTATTATTATTTTTTAAAATTTCTTATCATTATTCAATACTATTAATCTTTTATTAAATTAATTTTTATATAAATATAAATATATACAAAATATGAAGAAGAATATATTTTATGTACACGATTTCATCTGATATCGCCATTTCATTGAAATTTATTTTTATTTTTAAAAAAAATTTTCAATCATTTGATTATTATTATATACATTTTTCATTTTCTGTCATGAAAAAAAAAAAAACAAAATAATAATAATAATAATGATAAAAGGTTTTTTACGGCGTTGTTGTTGTTGTTGTTGTTGTGTGACACGTTCGAAACGTTCGGCGTCTATAAATCCCGTAGACGCAAATTCAAATCTTTTTTTTTTTTTTTTCGAATTTTCATTTGAAATAATTTTTAATTTAAAATAATTAATTATTAATTTAAATCGATTTTGATTCATTCAGTGTAATTTTCACCATTCAAAAGCGTGTGTGCGTGTGCGTGTTTGTGTGTGTGTGTAGTTGAAAATCAATTTTCCCTATTATACTATTTATAAATAATAATAATATTATTTTTAAACTAAATATTTTCCATGTCATAATTTTTTGTATTTTATTTAAAAAATTGTTTTTTCTTTTAAATAACGTTTGGGAAAATATTTTTCATTTTATTATTATTTCTACAGATACAATATTTTGTTATTTTATATGCATAAATTATTGTATCATATTTTAATAGTAATAATTGTTTTAAAAATTCCAAAAATAATTTATTATCTTGACAATACGTTGTTTGTTTTTAGAGGAAAATATACGTTTAGTTTCAGGTAATAAAGGAAATTTAAAAAAACCCCCATTTTAGTATCGATAATAATAATAATTTTAAAAAATTAATTAGTATAAAAACGAAATAATTAATTATACGCAATTACACGGTGATGATATACGCCTACAATTTTTTTTTTTATTTCGTTACGTAAATTCACGATTTTTACCTCAAAATTGATTTCTTCATGGTTGAAAAATATTTATTTTATTGCATTCAATAAAAAAGAAAATTCTTTCAACGACAAAAAAAAAAAAAATTTAATGACATTATAAGTTTCTTTTATTTTATTTTTATTTTTATTTTTTTTTCTAAATCTTGGTTTAACACAAAGACCTTCTGATTCAAAATACAAAAAAAAAAATATTATTATTTGATTTTTTGGTTTGATGATTCGTCTACTATAGATTATTGTTTTTTATGGGGGAGGGGGCATCCCTTCACAAAGTTA
>NW_002987311.1:60891-92222 GCF_000006295.1 Pediculus humanus corporis | reverse complement strand
ATTTTACATAAAATATTATAAATAAATATATTAAATATTTTTCTATCTTGTTAATAAGCTATGAGAATAATCATCCTACATTACATAAGTTTTATAATATTAAACAAAAATATAAATATTTTATTTTTTTCAATTAAAAACAAAAAAATCATAATAAATTAATAAAATTTAATTAAAATAACATATATGTTACGAATTGTACGTATAATATTTAATTTTAATTAATCATCTTACCTGTTTTTTATATCAAATATAAAATGTTAATAATTATCATTATGTTTACTAATAATTATATGAAAATATTAAAAAAATAAAAATAAAATAAAAGAAAAAGAGAAATAAATAAAACTTGTACACCGGTGAAAAAATATTCGTTAACTGAAGGAAAGCCGAAAACCCACGTTTTCCTATTTTTTCACTTGATGACTACAAATTTATGTGACACGCGCTTTCAACGCATGACCGACTATATGAATTAAAAACTTTTTTTTTTTTTATTTACTTTTTATTTTTATTTTATTTTTTTTTCTTTCTTTGTCGATTGTTCGAAAAAAAAAAAACCTTAAAATATTATTATGAAATTAACGCTCAAATTTAAAAATTACTCGCAAAATCAATTTAAAAGAGTTTTTAAATAAAATAAAAAACTTTTATAATTTAATTTATTAAAAAAAAAAAAAAAAAAAAATTCGTTTACAACTTAAATATCGTAAATTTAATTTTTTTTTTTATAAATTTCCTACTGAAATATAATAAAAAATGTTATGTGTCTTTTAAATTGATTTTTTTTTTTGGTAATTTTTAAAGTTTTTAAATAAATTAAACATTTACATATTCATTTTTTTTTTTTATAGTAATAGACTAATACAATTAAAAAACGATTAATAAAAACGAAATTTTCCAAGATTTCAATAAAGAAAATTAATTAAATTAAATTTTCCACAAATTAAACATATTTGCAATTTTGTTTACAGTTCGAAACAAAAATTGAATGGCATCATAAATTGACAAAAACCTTTAAATTAAAAATAAAATGAAATATTTTTCAAATATAATGATTAAAAGTTTTAAAAAAAAAAAAAAAAAATTTAAATTAAAGTTAGTGTTCGAAAGAAAATTACGGTCATTTAAATATTGATATATATATATCCGAGGTCAGTTATTACCTTCAATGATTTTATTTAATTTTTTTAAATATATTTTTTATTTTTATGTAATATACTTAATTGAGCGTAAAAAACTATTTTTTTCTAATACTAATAATTTTATTTCAATTTTAAATAGAAAAATTATTACTGGCATGGAAACAAAAAATAAAAACAAGAGTCCGTGACAGATTTCGTAAAAAATTTGTTTTTCCATTATTGGCAACACTGCTATCGAATCACACGCGTGTTTTATTTTTATTTTAAATGTGGAAATCAAATTTTAATATTGACAAATAATAATGCGTATTGAAACTTGTTATTTTTGTTCGTCCAGAATTTATCCTGGACATGGAATTCAATTTGTAAGAAACGATTCTAAGGTACGTACGTAATGAAATATTGATTCGATTGATTTTAACATGATGAAAAAAAAAAAAAAAAAAAAAAAAAAAACAATTACGTTTTATGTCATATCTCTCTCGGAAGTAACATGGATTTTATTTAAAATCAATTTTTATTATTTTAGATATTTAAATTTTGTCGAAGTAAATGTCATAATGCTTTTAAACGAAAGAAAAACCCAAGAAAAACAAGATGGACGAAAGCATACAGAAAAACATGTGGAAAAGAATTGACTGTAGATTCATCTTTTGAATTTGAAAAAAAGAGAAACATACCTATTAAATATGACAGGGAACTGTGGTCGAAAACTGGTAAAAAAAAAAAAAAATAATAATAATAATAATAATAATAATAAATAACCCCTTTTAAATTTTTTTTTTTAAAAAGTTGCAAGTTTTGGTTAATGTTAATGAAATATTATTTTTACAGTTGAAATAATGAAAAAGGTTGAAGAAATTAAACAAAAAAGACAAAATAATCATATTATGAATAGGTTGAGAAAGGCTATTGAACTGGAAAAATCTAGGGATATTAAAGAAGTTAAAAATAATATTGTTATGATCAAATCCCCTGCAGCCACATTAAAGAATAAGGCAATAGAAAAGGCAGTTGTCGAAGAAATACATGAATCAGATGTTGAAATGCAAGATGATGAAGAAAGTCCAATGATGATTGATGTAAAAAGTTGAATTATTATTATGTTTTTAGTTTAGATTAACTATTAAAATTTTTTTAAGCACAAGAGTTTTGAATCATCAGTATGTTATAATCATGTAATAATATTAATAAATGCTGTGTTTCAAACATTATGACGTTTTGTTTTTTAATATAACCTGTAACTAATATTTAAATTTCATTTTAAGGTTTTCATAAAAAATTATTTTGTGATGCCATACTGTGTGATATCAATAATACATATTAACCTGTCAACTTTAAAATTATAGTAATTTGACTACTTTTTGTTATTACAAACAATTTTTAAAACATTCATTTATGTCAAAATACTGACAATGAACTTACTTAACCAAATAAAAATACTATAAAAAAATAAAGTCTTATTTCCCTGTGACCACTATAATCACATTTTCTTTTTTAATTAAATGTAATTTAGTTGTAAGTTTTCAAAATTAAGATACAAATATTGTTTAAACAATATTGAAAGCCCTGAGCTTTAATTTCAATTACAATCAAATTTATTTTTTTCTGATAAAAAGTTTCAGTGTAATTTTACTATTTTTAATAATTTAATTTAAAAAATCTGAAAAAGAACATTTTTTTTTAGTAAAAAATTTACAAAGGTTTTACAAAAAAATTATTAAAAAAAAAAACCAAAATTATTTTAAAATTTTTATTTGTTAAAAACAAAATTTTTTACTTTTTTCTTCTTTTTATAGAGTATCGACCGTGTAATTAAAACACGGGTAAAATCTCTTAATATTTTATTTTTACTTGTAAAAAGTTAAGGCTTGAATAAACAAAATATAACTTTTCCTTTTTTTTTTTTTTTCTTAAATTTTTTAAATTGTCAGTAAAATATTATTATTTATATAAATAAAAAAAAATTTATAAAAACAATTTCACAATGTGTACCCCATTTTATGCACATAAAATAACTTTTTGACAATGATGAAGAAAATCTATTGAAGATAAAAATATTAGTTCTATCAATTTAAATAATGCTGTTGAATTTCAGGTGACGTCACAAATATTACACTAAATTTCTACTAATTTCAATTTGAAAAATTATTTTTGTTAAAAAAAAAAAAATTAAAATAATCTTTGTTATATTACTTTGTTGTTGTTGTTGATGTTATTGTTTGGTGTATTAAAATATATTTTAAAAAATATAATATAATAATCTTTAATAATTGAAATTATAAAATACAACTTTGAATAACTTACGTACTTAAAATATTGTCGTCGTCTCTCTCTCTCTCTCTCTCTTTCTCTCACTATTAATTAATTTAATTTATTTTTTTTTTTTGTTGTTGTTTCACCTGAAAATAAGTCTAAAAATTTAATTAAATATCTCCCGTATAAAAAAAAAAAATATTTTTTAATTTTTCCGAGTTCTTCTAAATATTATGTAATTAAATTATTTATATGAGTTGTATTCATACTTACGAAAAAAAAAAAACTAGTCCTTATTCTAAATAAGTATCTTCACACACTTTATGTTGACCTAAAATGCTGATAAGTGCATTCCTCATCCTTACAGGTACCCGTTAAATCAAATTGACAAATGATAACATTTGGATTAACTCTTTCTGAATTATCACTTCTACAAATAAAAAAAAAAAAAAAACAACAAAGAGAAAAACAAACGTTTGCATTTCTATTTAATATTAATATATATATATAAAAAGTAAATAAATAAATAAAAAATGAAAAATAAATACCCTTTGGAAAAAACTTCAAGAGGTGAATTATATCGAATTGATTCTGAAGAGGATGATGGTGGAAATTTGAGATTTGATTCGTTGGACTCATCCACAATCTTATTTATAATTAAATCTTCTTTGCAATTTTCTTTTTCAGCTTTATATATACATATATATATATACAAGCACACACATATATATATATACATACATACATATGTTGAAAAAATTATATAATTAATTAAACAATATTTAATAAGTTGAAAAAAAAAAAAACATTAATCAAAAATAAAATAAATAAAATAAAATGAAAGAAAATAAGATAATAATGGAATGAAATTAATTAATCTACTTTTAGTATTTTAAAAAATGAATAAGAAAAAAAAATTTTTTCAAAATTTAATATTTAGGCCGAGAAAAAAAAAAAAAAAATTTAAATTTGTGTTACCAATTATTAATTGACATGGTTACACCCAGTATGTGTGAATTTTTTAAATGCAAAGAAATTTTTCGTTATTATTATTATTATTATTATTATGTTTAAAATTTTTATCTTTGGGACGTTATTAAAATTTTTTTTTTTTACACGGATAGGAATTATCCTTAGTATTTATAATAAAATTCTGAGAATCAAAACTTAACTGATTTCTGTTGAAGTTTTCAACTCTGTTTCTTTTTCCTCAGAATCTGGCACTTTTTCCATGTTTGAATTTTCTTCACTCGTTGGTGTTTTCCTAATATTTTCCGAGCAATTAGCATTTTGATTTAATGAGGGCTCTAATTTTTTTTCATTTTTATCCGCACTGCGTTCTTTATTCTGTTCAACGGGTTTTAATTTATATTTTTCATCTTCGTTTTTTATTTTGTTCAAAGAATGAGAAACGGAAGGCATCGTGTTTTGTAATGATTTATAAATTTTAACGCTTTCCTCCATTAGGTGTTTAATTTTACGAAATTGATCTTTTCTCTTTTTCTCTATCAAACCTAACTGAGCTTTCAATTTAGTAATTTGTTTTTTATAATTTTCTTCAATTGTTTTTTCAATTTTTATTTTTCTCAAAAAAAATTTCAATTTATTTATTGCTTGAGCCTGTTTATTTTGCAACAAATTAATTTGACTCGATATTTCTTTAGATTCATTTTGAGTTGATATATTTTTACTCGGTGATGTTTTTGAACTATTATTTGATTGATCCACAGAATGTTTGGACTTTATTAATCCGATTGTACTAATAGGTTTTTTTATACTTTTATCTGATAAGCTAGGAAAACCGACTATATGGTCAATGTTATTATTTGAAGTAGGTAATTCATTTACACGAGTATCACCCGCCGATAACGGTGGCTCACAATTTGATGATGGTTTAGATGTTTTTCGACTAACAACATTACATTTCAATTTATTATTTAAATTACTTTGTACTGGATTAGGTAGATTTCTTTTGTTTATATGTACAGGTAAATTTGATGAAATTTCATTTTTTGAATTCTTTAGTTTTTCACTATCAGCAATTTTTTTTTTCAATATTAAATATTCCAACCTCTGCGAAGGAGGTAAATGCTTGTAAACAGCCTGAAAGAAAAAAGAAAAAATTTTCATAGGAATTGAAAAATTGAATTTTTAATAAAATTCTTTTTACAAAATCAATTATACCTCACTCCTTAGTTTTGAATTTAATATCTCCTCTTGAATTTTTTGCTTGGCTTCATTTAATAGTCGAACTACTTTTCTTTCAATATCAGCTTTAATTGAGTCATCCATTTCATTAGCCTCTGGCAAGGTATTTCCATCTGTTTTTTTTTCGTTTGATGTTTTATCTGTAATTTTAAAAACTTGTGAGTCATAACATAACTTAGGAAAATGCATTCATAACTTGAGAAAGAGTTTAAACTTAGTAAATACATATTTAAACATGTTTCCTCCTTCTCATTTATGTCTGCTATCACTTTTTTAATATAACTAAACTTAATTTATAAAAAAAAAAAAAAACTTGATATATGTAGAAAATTATTATTTTTACTGTTTTATTTTAATATGTGAAAATATTCTTCTCATGTTTTCCATTTAAATTTAGAAATTTAGAAAAATTAAAATATTAGAGAACGAATAAATAAAAAATGATGTCTGAGTACTAATAGAATAAAACTTAACCTTTTTCAAAAATTAAATTATCTTCTTTTGTATGAATGTTGACATCATCATCACTGGAATCATCTGAACCAAGATGTACAATTATCCTTTGCATTTCAGAATTTGATATTGTTGAGTTTTTGGCACTTTTGGTAGAATGTAAATCATTTGAGGTTTTTTGATTATCCAAAGTCTCTGTAAGAGTGTCAAAATTTTCTATAAAATTCAAACATAAACTTTTTTTCTTTTAAATGTGTAAATTTTATCACTTTATAATAAATTTATAATAAATTTTTTAAATAAAGTATTGATATCCTTTTATAATTGTCGAAATATCTAAAAATAAAATATAAAAAATTTACCATACTTACTATTTTGATTTTTATCATCACTTTTTTTAGAAAAAGATGATTCTATGGCAAGTTGATTTTGTTGAACATCGGTTGACCTTAAAAGTTTTTCATTATTGAGATCATTTGGATGAATTGAATTTAAACATTTTTCCTCTGAAACTTCCATCATTTCAATATTGATTTTTTCCTTTTCATTGCAATTTTCAGAATTAATTTCGTTTGTTTCATATGTAACACACTCTCCATTATTTGGGTTTTCTTCACTATTTATTTTAGATTTTTTCAAATTTTTAAGCCTTTTTTGATGTTTTTTCAACAAAGCTGTTTTTAAAGCTTCAGCTCTAAGTAATAATTCATTTCTATCCAAATCATTATCTTCTGTGTTTTGCGAATTACAGTTGAGGTCTTCCAATTCAATTTTTGAGGTATCACATTCTTCAATGTTCTCTTCAACTTTTGGTAAATTGTACTCAAATTGTTTTTTTTTATTCTTATAGGATGCAAGAGCCATTAGCCTAAGCTGCATTAAATCTGCCTCTGCATCTTCATCTCCATCTATGGATGCCTGAAAATTTACAGGTTTTACAAAAATTTTTTCAGGTGGATTGGGACAAGATAAAATTAAGTTTTGTACCGAGCTTTCCAAATTTAAAATGAAGTTTTCCTCATGTGATTCGGATGGTTTTATATTGGCACTCATTAAATCCTCAATGCCTGTAGATGACATTTTCATTTGGCTTTCTTTTTCTTTTAATTTTTTTAACAGGGTTTTTCGAACTTCATCAAAGTCTCTAATATCTCTCTTGGAAGTGGTTATTAGTGAATTTTTCTTCTTTTTTTTTTTCCTACTCCCATAGCTATCATCTCTATATTCAAATTCACCTTTTATTTTATTTCTTTTCGAGTTTCTGTATTCCTTCCTAAGAGATATGTTTTTAAGATTTGTTTCAGAAGAATAAGGATAATTTGAGTAAACTTTGTACTGTTTGCTTTTTTTCTCAAATGAATTATTTTTATTCATCGAAAGTAATGATGAATAATTACAGCAACACTCTCTAACTTCATGTAAATTGCATTTATAACACATTTCTTTAGATGTTTTTTTGTTTTTATTGAAACTAATTTTTTTACATGTCACTCTGTCAAGTTCAGTAATTAAATCTTTAGCTATATCATCTGGACACCACTCATACAAATATTTTTTATCTATATTTTCATTTGAGTTTTTTAAATACTTGAGACAATAATTATTTTTATGTTTTTCTGATTCATGATATTCATCAGATGATTCTTGGTCCGATTCTACAAATTTTCTTTTTTTACATTTCTTAACAGAATGTAAATCATAGGGACTAAGTTTAAATTTTTTTTTCAGTTTTCGACCAACATATCCTGCGGTAAATAATGAACACAATTAATAACATTAAAATGATTTTTAGTTAATAATTTGCTGCATAAGCAGTAATAATTATTAACAAAATATTTTTGTAACATGTGACCTATTTATAATGCATTTTATATATATATATATATATATATATATATATATATATATAATTAATGTACATAGTATTATTTATAAATATATATATTTATATCAATAATGAAAATATTTACCCCTTAACTTGAAAATTGGGACATTCATTAAATTATCATCATTAAAATATTGTTCATCAGATATGTATTTTTTCGGACTGTTTTCTCTTGATTTAATCAAATATCCACATTTTTCCGAATCATTCGAAGAATCAACATCATTTTCTAAAATTTCACCTTCTTCTAAATCAGATACTACTTCATTTTCCATTTCTTACTGTTTCACAACATCTGTTAAAAACATTGAACAACCGAAAAAAAAAAAAAAAATTATTTTCCAGATTATCAATGCCTATTAATTATTTTTAAAATAATAAATTTATATAAATACTAAGCAAAAATCAGGTTAACGTTATAAATAAGGTTTGATTAAAGAAAAATTGACGATTTTAAATAAGTAATGTTTTTTTTTACTGATTTCTGAAAAATTTGAATATAATTTTTATCCGTTTTAAAAAAATTTATCTTTTAATTTCACACTGTTAAAATTTGCCTATTCGTCAATATTTTAATAATTAAATAATTTTTTTTTTTTTTATAATGACTTGATTTAAAGTTTTAATTTTAATTTTATATTACTTTTCACTAAAAATAATTAGTAATACGTACATATTTTTATTCTTTTAAAATGAACGTCCAAGTTCTACGTACCAAACTTACGCAACAATTGTAGTCAGTGCCTTGCAATACTGACAGTTTTATGTGATTGGCTATAATTTCCCTCCAAACGAATGAAAATGGTTTTTAGTGTTTTTTTTTGAAAACTGAAACATTAAATATTATTATGTTAAACATTTAACGATGTCTCTTTTAGGTATTTTAAAATTAAAAATGAAAAATGCACTTACAATTATAAATTATTGAATAAGTATTTTTTTTTTTTAACAGAAAAATTTATTAAATATCTTCTGAGGAATCACGAAAATGAACTGCGGGATATACTCAAAAGTGGAGACGAAAATCAAAGTTTTTCAATCACTGTTAGGTAAGTTTTCCTGATGCAAAGATGTAATTATTTATTTGATGTTGTTCGTCATTGGACCTTTTGCAAATATTATTAAGATTTAGATGTAGCAATGTCTTAGTTTTTTAGCCCTCTTCGATGAAGATAACGCTTTAGGAAATGAGCTGTTACTTGAACCTGAAAAGAATTTATCTGCATTTAATAAAGCAGCAATTTCTGCTCAAAAAAATTTATTATTAGAATTAGAACGTGAAGATGATTGTGAAAACTACAAAATTAAATTAAAAATTTCAATTAGATTGGATGAATTACCTGATTTTGGAGATTCAGTGTTTCCATCGAACAATGACATAGGGTATTTTGTAAGAATTAGTGGCACTGTTATTAAAGCTGGAATTCCAAAATTTCTAGAATACGAAAGAGACTACTTTTGTGAAAAATGCAATTTTTCAGTTACAAGTTATGCTATATATGAAAAATATTATTTAATAAATGCTCCTTCTAAATGCAGCCAATGTTATAGCACTCAGTTTAAAATTAAAGAAAATAAAGAAATGAAATTTATCGATTACCAAGAAATAAAAGTACAAGAACACTTTGGAAAATCAAAAGTAGGAACTATGCCTAAAACCATGTTGGTTACCTTAGAAGGTGATTTAGTAGACTCATGTAAACCAGGTGATGATGTGATCATCATGTAAGAAATACTGAATTATGAAAATTCACAAAGTTATTTTTTTTTTAATTGCCTAAATTTTACAAGTCACAAAATCTGAATTCTATGTTGTTCTATTTTCAGAGGTATACTTTTCAGAAGATGGAAGATGTTGAAGCCAACTTTTAAATATGATATTAATTTGGTCTTAAAAGCAAACAATTTAATAATTCATTGTGAGAAAAAAGTTTTACTGTCTAACATGGAAATAAAAAAAAATTTTTCTAATTTTTGGAAAAATTATGGTGATAAAGAATTAATAGGAAGAAATCATATTTTGAAATCATTTTGTCCTCAGGTAAATACAATTTAACTTCAACTTTTATGAAAATAAAAAGAAAATATTTTAATTTTGCAAAATTTTTTTTAGATTTTTGGAATGTATCTTGCAAAATTGGCTATGGTCATAGTTTTAGCTGGAGGAGTACAAAAAACGGATGAAAATGGATGCTCCACAAGAGGGACATCTCATTTATTGCTTGTAGGTGATTCTGGAACAGGAAAATCTCATTTGCTAAGATATGCATCTAGAATTGCTAATCATTCTGTTTTTACTACAGGAGTAGGCTCAACAACAGCAGGATTGACTGTTGCTGCTGTTAGGGTAACATTATCATTTACTTATAATATATTTTAAATTATCTAACTTTGTTAATATTATACATTTATTAAGTTCATTTATAATTTTTTTCATATTAATTGATGTGTGCAATTAATTAACAAAAGAGTAAATTTTGTATGATAAATGCTGTTTTAATAATTTTTTTATTTTACACCTTTAAATTTTGTAAATATCTATTTGTTAAAATTAATAATGTATTGAATTTTTTTTTTTTTAAGGAAAGTAGCAACTGGACTTTAGAAGCAGGTGCATTAGTTTTATCTGATGGAGGAATTTGCTGCATAGATGATTTTAATTCAATAAGAGAACAGGATCGAGCAAGTATTCATGAAGCCATGGAACAGCAATCGATTAGTGTGGCTAAAGCAGGAATGGTTACAAAGTTACAATCACGATGTTCCATTTTAGCAACTACGGCAACCAAAGAAAAATACGACACTTCAGTGCCCATGAGTGTAAACGTATCTATTTCCTCTCCCTTACTTAGTAGATTTGATATTGTCCTCGTTCTTCTGGATTCTAAATGTCAAAATTGGGATAAGTGAGTTTGAATCGAATTTTAAAAGAATAATAAATTCAATATATACCCTTAACTTTTATCGATGAGAAAAGAAAAAATGAGTATATATATATATATATATATATATATATATATATATATATATATATATATATATATATATATATACTTTTTTTCTACTAAGTTTTAATGAAAGTTAATAAAACGCGATTTTAAATAAAAAAAGACTAGATTTTGAAAAAAAAATTATTAGAATAATTTTTAACGGTTTGTTATGTTAACCACGCTTTCTCTTAGTTACTCATAAAAATTTTCTAACCAAATTTAAGTTTATTGCTTTCTCAAAGAAAAATTTTGGAAAAACCTTATTGGTTATATTAAGTATTTAAAATGCAAACGAAGAATTATGTATCTTTTTTAAATTTTTGCAAATTATTTAAACTTTTTTTTTTTTTTTATTAGATCTCTTTGCAACTTTATTTTCAATAAAAAAGAATTTTTTAAAGAGACTGAAGAATCGGTTGTTAGTAAGATGGACAATAGTTTATCCACCAATCTGTGGTCAACAACTGATTTACAAAGTTATTTTTCTGTCATAAAAGAAATAAATCCTGTCATGTCCGAAGAAGCTGGAATTTTACTTCGTACTTATTATCATTATCAAAGAATGGCCGACTCACGTAATGCTGCGAGAACAACTGTCAGGCTTTTGGAAAGTCTTATCAGGTTCTAATTAATATTTCCGAACAAAAAAAAAACCACATGTTTTACGCGCACAAGGTTATCATTACTAAAATGTATTTGTTTTAAAAAAAAATTCTTTTCAGATTATCCCAAGGTCATGCCAGATTAATGTTCAGAGAAAAAGTAACAGTTTTAGATGCTCTTACAGCAATAATGTTAGTAGAATCATCGACTCAATATTCTTCTGATGGAAACGCAGTAAACGCATTACACACAGTTTTATCAGAAAATCCCTATGAAGAATATGAGAGATTAGGTACAATTATTATACTGACATTACAATTATTAATTAATATTTATTTTGCACTCAATTCAATAATAATAAAATTATTTATATTTTCAGCAAAATCTATTCTCACTAATCTGAAATTAGATAATCTTTTGAAGGAAGAATTAGAAAACATTAAAAGTGATAAAATAATCAAGAGGAAGTTTGAAAGTGATGCGACAGACATTTTAACTGTAAAAAATGAAAAAATTGAAGTCAAATCAAAAAAAAATATTTGGGATATTAATGAAAAAGTCAATTGTGAAAGTACATATGAAAACCATGATGGCCGAACAAATTCTAATAATCAAGATTATAATGAATTAATGATATTTAAATTATTACCCGAAACCCTTAACGCCAATGAACGTGATGAGAAAATTAATAAGACTTTATCATCGCCTAATAAATTAAGTACAAATCATGTTGTTAATTCAGAATCAAACAAACGTATAAAATTATCAGAAGAAGAAAAAGAAGAAGATTTTCAAAAAATATTAAGTGAAGATTTTGGAATAAATGTAGAAAATATTGAAAATAAAAAAACGGAAATAATAACCGACGATAATGATATAAATACAAACAATGAGAAACAAAATTCATTGAAACTAAATAAAGAAAATTTTTCTGACGCCACTAGTACAAATAATAATGAAAAATCAAAAAAATTTAAAAATTTTTTTAGTCAAATTAATAATAATAATAATGATGATGATGATGACGATTGGGATAATATCGATTTATAATTTATGAAACATTTTACTAGTTAAAAACATACATAAATTTTTTTTTACTTTGTTGTTATTGTTAATTTTTTAAATATTCTTATAAAACTCTTTTTTTTTTTTTTTACTTATTTAAAAATAAAATGTTCAATTTTAACATAATATTTAAAAAAAAACGTTTAAATTTAATTATTTGGGATCACAAATAATTTATTATAAATAAATAATAAATATTTGAAAATCCCAATTTAAAATCCTATATAAAATTTAAAAAATTTTTCCCTTTTAATTTTGCAATATGAGAGCAATTAATTAAAACCTGATTTGAAGACGATAAATCATTTTAAAATAATAATTATATATTTGTCATGATGAAACGTGTCTTACATGAAAATTAACCACGTATTCAGCATTAGTTCTTTGAACGGAAATAGCAAAAGGTTCGGTGGGATGAAAAGTAAATGCTACTAATCTTCTTGCCGTCGGAGGAGGTTTCTTTCCCAATAATCCAATATAAATACAAAATTTTAATAATCCGGAATCTCGAGCGTAAAATCTGAAAAAAAAAAAGTTATATTAACTATTTGCGGGATTGTATGTTAGTAATCAATTAGATGTTAAAATAGCTTCTTGCATTAAATGTTATCATGTTAATTTTGTATAAGTTCTAATGCTTAACTTTTAATGATTTTAAAAGCTTAAAAAGCTTTTCAAGAATATTTAACAACTTTTAATAAAATTTAAAAAATGCATCCTATACAAATAAGACAATTTACAAGGTTTCAAATACTACTACTAATTATTATTATTATTCAAATAAATTTTAAATTAATATTTTAAAAGACTTTTTTTTTTTTTTTTGAATTACCTAATAGGATATTCTCCACATGTTTTAGGCCTTTCCATACTTGAAATCCATTTATCATAGTAGCTAAACAAAGAAAGGTCCAAATAAGGAGAGCTGCTGTAAGACTGTGCACTTATAGGTAATTGAGCCAATAATCTCTTGATGGCTTCTGTGGGCCCTCCATTACGTGCACTACTTATCATTAATTTAAATCGTTGCTGTAAAAGCCTAAAAAAAAAAAAAAATAAAAAATAATGAAACAAAAATCTGAGTAGAGAGTAAAAATTAAAATTAGACACAATTTCATTTGTTAAATATATTAGTATTTAGAAAAACATTTTAACTAATGAACCAACAGATAGTGATAAAATTTTTATTACCTGGCATGAGTATTATTACTCGGAGAACAAGAAAAATGATTGACAGAATACAATTGAGCATTCCTAAAATAATCACAGTAATTTTCGAATATATATAAAAATTCATCTGATGTGTTTTCATATACTGCTAATACTTTGCTTTCCTTCATGTTGTAAATCATAAAAAAAGATGTTTGAGAGTGAGTGGGTTCTGTTGCTTTTAATGTAACAACATCTTCTGCAGCATATTTGATAAGTAAGTGTTCATCATCCAATAATTGCATTTTCCACATTCTTAATGCATTTAACTGAAAAATTAATAAAAACCTATGTAAATTTAAAATTTCCTCAAAAAAAGATAAAATTTTACAAAAACTAAATTGAATAAAAATTCATACAAAATCAAAATGTTGATAAAATTTCCTTAATGCATATGGATGACAGGAGTTTTCTGATATTTTTTTCGCTCTTTTAAATAGAAAAACCAAAAATCTGTGTTTCAAACAATTAATGGTAACTTCTCTGAATGGCCTGTGAATATTTTGTGAGTTTCCCTAAAACACTTACAATATTTTTTTATTCTAAAAACGTCTTCATCGCAAAGAAAAAAAAAATATATATATAAAATTTTTATTTAAAGCACAAAAAAAAAATTTATTTACTATTTTAAAAGCCTTAAAAAAAAAAAAAAAAAAAAAGCAGAAAAATAAATATTATTACCATAGGTAAGCCACAGGACAAAACGAAATCATCATCTTCAAAACAATTTCTTCCAATTTTTCTAACGTTGTGAAATCGTCCATTAGCAATTTGAAATATGTGAATTGTCTGATGTTGAACTGATAAAATTGCCAAAGTTTCTTTATATAAATACAAGCCTTGATTATGTGACAAAAATATTTTATCAACTTTGAAATCTCTCCAGTCGCATAAATATCCATTTTCTAAATCAATTAAATAAACTGTATAATCCTCGAGAGGAAATTTGTTATTCGGAGTGACTGCTTCATTGTTAGTATAAATTTCATGAAAGTTTGGCCAATCTTCAGTTACATTACTAGCTGATCCAATAATTACATATCTGAAGAAAATTTAAATTTATCTATCTTCTCTATTTGTTCCATAATACCTTTATCTTCTTTTATACCTTCCGCAATTACTAAACAAACTGCACTCTCTATTTAACTGCTGAACGTTTTCTCCTAATCCCAATTCTGCCACGGTTATCATCCATTTTAACTTAAAAAATTTTTTAAATATCTGATTTCTTATAGTTTCACTGGACGTGTCCTGAGCGTTTAAATAGTCGCCAGAGCAATCTTTAATTAAATCTCCAGCTGCCGTACAACCTTGATACTTGTATATCTCAAGAGAAAATTGATCGGCTGAAAAGGCAATAAAATACTTCCCATCTGGACTAAATTTCCGCAAAAAACAAGGAGGTTTTTCAACGTCTACGATGGTAAAATTTGGAAATACATTTTGATAGAAACGGCGAACTTGATGAAAATGAATTCCTTTGTTAGAGCCGAAGGTTTCTCGTTTTAACAATCTAATAACAACATTCTGATCTGGGATACGTCTAGGTTTTAAACAATTATTTAAAGAATTTAAATCTACGTCAAGCTTAGAATCTTCTATTGGATTTACAGTAAACATGTCTTTTTTTATTAGAAAATATCACTTTAAAAAATCAACACAACTTAAACACAACTTATAATAAATAATTTGAATGACTTCATCTTGTGTATGTCCGACCTAGTCCGCCATCTTGAAAAAGTCTACAATGTTTCTTTCTAATGGCACGATAAAATAATAATGGCGCGCTTTGCAGTGTTACCAATCTAAAACTAATCAAGTTATGTTTTGAAGTGAGTAAACAAAAAAAAAACAATTTTTATTTCACACTTGTTCAATAAACTAAACTATAAGATAAGTATATTAATATTATGGCTACAGAGATATTAATACAAAATGGAAAAATTTTAAATCTTTACAAAAGTTGTAAAATCATTTCATAAATTTGTCTTTCTGTTGAGACAGAATTTTAGCAGAAGACTTGGCATCAAGGAATAGACTATTTATTTCATTCACATCTTCCTGAGATATGGTTGTTCTTCCATTAATTCTAGCAGTTAAAAAACTAGGAGTCATCAGTTGAACAGCATATCTTAATTAAAAAAAAAAAAACAAGTTTATATCATGTTTTAAAAAAAAAATAATAATAATAATAATTTAAACTTCTTACAAAGATAAAGTAAATTATAAATGACAAAATTTAAAATTAAAAAATTTTAATTATTTAACATTTTTAATAAATTAGCATTTAAAATTTTGAAAAAAAAATATTGTGAATTGTTACAGACATTGATTTATAAAATTTTAACTTTTGAAATTATTTTAATTTTAGAATAGGATTTTCAGCTCTTTAAATTTATAAAATTTCAGAATAACGTTTTATTAGCTTGCAGTCTAATGCACCTAATGAGCTTGTGTAATTATTTTAAATTAGAAAATAAAAAAATTTAAAAAAATTACAACAGCTTTACATGTAGCAATCAATAAGATATTGTGATACGAAAACATACTGTCAGTTGTTATAAAATCAACAAATGATTAGATAATTTTAATTTAAAAAAAAAAAAAAAAAAAAACTAAAATTGTCATAAGGTAGTTTAAAAAATTATTTTACTTACCTCAAAGTTGTTTTACTCCCGATTTCACTTAATGTGGTTAGAGCCTCAGGTGAAATTTGTAAACCTTCAGTTGCAGCTCTTAGATTTAAAATTTGCTCCATTTCTATTCGTGAATAAGGCATTGTTCTTATAATTAAAAGTCTATCTAACAGATCCAATGGAATTCCATGAGGTGCTTTCACATCCTCGGTTCCCCTAGAAATCCATCAAATATGATAAATTAATATTAATTATTAAAAAGACATATTAAATTGAAACCAAATGATACTAGAAATTTAATTATACAATATAAATTACCGAACTTCACAGGTTCCTCTGTTGGTAGCAAAAATTACAATGGGAGCAATAGCACTTTCCAATGCTCTATGCAAATAAGTAAAACATTCAATGTCAAGCATATGAACCTCATCAATAAATAAGACTCCTGGAACAAGTTCAGCTATCCCTTGATCAATATATTTGTTTACAACTTTGTTAACTTCTTTCCTTAATTTATCTGAAAATAATTTTTTTATTTTTTATCTTTAAATGAATATTAAATTATTTGACTACTATTAAAAATGTAATATAATGCCTATCAACTTTTTTCATTTTAAAATAAATACAATACTCAACAAGAATTTTTTTTTCTTAATTAAAATTAAGGATTAATTGGTAATTAGTGTGATTTGTTAAAATTTTTTTATTGCAATGAAACTAATATCTTACCAGAAATTTCTGTTTTTCTCGGTTTCATCAACTGACCCATCATTGACAAAATGTCTTGTCCTCCTTGTGGTCTAGCATTTGCTACATCTAAATCATGTAATGTTACATCTTGTATTACTTCTTTTTTCTTGTGGACATCCCCTTTAGGAAGAGGCACATATTCTTCTGCCTAATTATTAATTTTCAAATTAAAATTGAAATAAAATTGAAAATGATTGAAGTAATAATATAATTCAAATTACCTCCAAGTCGAATTCTGTGGCAAAAGTATCAGATCTTCCTTGACGTTTGACAGCCCCTGAATTTGCTTCTATATAGATCACATCTCCAGTTTCAACCTTTTCTTTTTGAAGTGATTCATAAATACTGGGATCCAATTTCAGCTGCTTGGTTCCTTTAGCAGTCTTAAGGCCAATTATAACTTGAGATACAGTTTTGCCATACCCTAAACAAAAAAAAAAAAAAAATTAATCCGACCTAATATTAAGAAGTAGTGAGACACATATTTATTTCTTAAAATTATAAAGTAAATAATTACAAATTAAAATCTATTATGTAATTTACATTTAAATCCGAAGACTATACAGTTAGTTGATGGCTAAAAGTTTTAATCAAATGACGACTGATTCGTTAATGTGTTAAAAAGAATTTTTAATGATATAAAGAACTTTTACTAAACTATTTTCATTGAAATTTACCTCCTAATGGGTTTTCAGTTTCAACAGGAGTCAATTCAGTTACTTCTCCTTCATACACTTCTTTAGTTTCTTTAATTCTAAGACCTATGGCTCTTCTAAAATTTTCCATTAAAACTTCAGTTTTTTTTATTTCTGAACTAAAAACTTCAGAACCAACCATAGGACAAAATGGAACTTTGGTGCCTAGCTCCTGAGCTATTGCCAATGCAATAGCCGTTTTACCTGTGCCTGGAGGCCCGGCTAATAAAACAGCCCTACCGGACATTTTTTTGGCTCTTATCATATCGACTACAATGCCGGCCGCCTATAATAAAAAAGAAAAATTAATTTACCATAATGCATAATAGAGACGACCACAAAAAAATACACCTTTCCAAAATGAAATCTCACCTCCCTAGCAGCCTCTTGACCTACCAACCCCGCAGCAACTTGTAATGGGGTACCAGTATCATCTAACCCCAAACCTTTAACATGAGTATGAGCAGAAATTCTTTGAGTCTTTACAGTACTTTTAACTTCCTCTATTTTCATGATTGAAATAAATAATTGATTTTAAAACTACTTTAAATAAAAGGCGAAGTTCAAAATCAAATCGAAACTGACAAACGACTGAGCTTACTAAGAGTAGCTCATAACTTTATTGCTTTAAAGTTTTAACAACGCTTTAACGCTTTAAACAGTTAAATAAGAGAGTCTATTGCTACGCAACAAAATGTCGTGGGATAAGATTCACTTACTTGAAGGTCTAGTAAAAATGTCTCCTTTTCCAAGACTTATGATTAAAAAAGTTTTACCTTCTTGGTGGTCTATTAAAGTTAATTCCAACAGTTTAAAATTAAATGAGGTAAATTACATCTTCAAATTATTTCATCTCTTATTTAGAAATAAGAAGTAAGTTTTTAAATATTTTGAAAATTAATTCTGTTTATCGTAATATACTTGAATCATTACAATCATTTTGAAGGTTAACAAGTTCGACAACAAAAAATGTACTTGTAAATAGAATAAAATTAAAATTTTTTTAAAAAATGCGTATGAATAAATCTTATTAAAATGCCAATTATTTCTTCCGTTTTGAAATTTAGGGGTGTCTCTTTTATTCACATGACTCCTCATCCAAGCTACAAAAAAGTTCTCAAAAAATTGTCGATTCTGTTGAAGAAGCTCTAGCTGGTATTAAAGACGGAGACAAACTTTTAGTTGGTGGTACGACTATGTTTTTAATTCAAAGTTATTGATAAAAATAAAGTTTTTCAGTCAGACTGCTTTTATGTCCTTTCATTTACTCTCAAAATAAATAAATAAATTTATAAGAAGTACTGTACAATTTTGGATGAATAAGAATTTTTCAATTCTAGGTTTTGGTTTATGTGGAATACCGGAAAAATTAATTGCTGGCATATTAAAGACTAATATCAAAGATTTAACTCTGGTTTCTAATAATCCTGGTACACAAGATTTTGGATTGGGATTACTTTTTAAGGAAAAAAGAGTTAAACGAATGATAGCATCTTATGTGGGAGAAAATGCAGAATTTGAGCGTCAATTTTTGCAAGGAGAAATTGAAGTTGAACTGACACCTCAAGGTACTCTAGCAGAACGTTTGAGAGCTGGAGGAGCAGGAATTCCTGCATTTTATACTCCAACTGCATATGGAACTTTAGTTCATGAAGGAGGAGCCCCAGTAAAATATGACAGTAACAAAAATATTGAAGTTGCCAGTAGTGGAAGACCCGAACAAATGTATAATAATAAAAATTATATATTAGAAGAGGCAATTACAGGGGATTTTGCTTTGGTAAAAGCTTGGAAAGCAGATCCTGCTGGAAATTTAGTATTCAGGTATAATATTTTCCTTAATAAATTATCATATTAATAAATATCATTAATATTATATTTCCACATAGAAATTTTTTTTTTTTTTTTTAAATTTAATAATGTCTTTTTAACAATATAGAATCAGCTAGATTTTATCCCACCATGTTGACTGCTGCCAGAGTAGGAGTAGTTGAAGTTGAAGAAATAGTTGGGTTAGGAGACATACCTCCAGATGAAGTACATTTACCAGGAATATATGTTGACAGGATATTATTAGGGAAAAATTATGAAAAACGAATAGAGGTAGACTGTATGAAATTAAAAATTAATTTTTAAATTATGAATACTGTTTACTTTAACCTAAAATTAATTTTTATTACTTTTTCTATTAGAAAAAAACTATTCTCAAACCACATTCTGCTCAAGTAAAACTCAGTCCCGCTCAAGTTCTTAGACAAAGAATAGTTAGAAGGGTAGCATTGGAATTTCAGGATGGCATGTATGGTATCCTTTTAAATGAAACATAAAAAAAATATTTTGCAATTATTCTCTTTAAAAAAAAAAAAAAAAAAAAAAATTGAAAATTTAGTAATATCCTTAATAAAAATAAAGTCAATCTTGGAATCGGAATTCCCGTTTTAGCCAGTAATTACATTCCTAAAGATATAACTGTCTACCTACAATCTGAAAATGGTATTTTAGGCTTGGGACCTTTTCCAACTGAACAAAACATTGATCCGGATCTTATAAACGCTGGTAAAGAAACTGTGACCATTGTACCAGGAGCATCATTTTTTAGTTCTCACGACAGTTTTGCAATGATTCGAGGGTAGCTTTCTTTTTTTTTGTTTTAACAGATTACGCTGTTTATGATCTTTTCAAATTACACGGTATTAATTAATTTTTTTTTTAGAGGTCACATTGACCTTACAATTTTAGGTGCCATGCAAGTGTCTCAATATGGTGACATTGCGAACTGGATGATACCCGTAAGTAAAGAGTTATTATACTGCATCGCTGCAACTATTTTATTTCTCTGACAAATAAAAAATTAAAAATATGTTTTGTATCTCTATTTTAGGGAAAATTAGTCAAAGGAATGGGTGGAGCCATGGATTTAGTAGCAGCCCCCAATACAAAGGTAATTGTAACAATGGAACATGCTGCTAAAGATGGTAGTCATAAAATTTTGCCAAAATGCGAGTTGCCATTAACCGGAAAGAATTGCGTAGATATGATAATTACAGAAAAAGTGAGTACGATAAAATTTTAATTTTTAAAAAATGATTTTTTAAAATTAAACCAACACAATATTTAATCACATTTTATGCGGTTTATATAATGTAAAAATAATTTTGATTGTGAAAAATTATTTAATTTTTTCACTTTAAAAGGTCATCAAGAGTATAAAATTTAAATTAAAATATCACGTGATTTAAAAAAAAAACTTGAATTCATTGAAAATGTCACTCTATTTAACATTATCTCAATCAATTCAATTTATTTTTTTAAATTGTTATGAGAATTAATAATTTTTTTAGTGTTTTCATTATTTTAACAAATCATTGAATTTTCTATTTTTTTTTTTTTTTTTTTTTAAATTAATGAATCGTTTAAATGGCTTATTTTTATACGATAAATTATTTTTAAAATTTCATTGACAAAAAACTTTTTTTTGAAAAACATGTATTTACATTTACGCTTATCAGATTTGATAACATTTTTTAAAAAAATTTTTTATTTATTAATCATAAATATTATTGTGTAAAGTTTTTAATGTTGAACTACTTACATATAAAAGCTTTAGGAAAACTTAAGGAGTTTAGATTTCTGATTTTTTTTTTCAGCTTTTTCGTATCGTAATTGAATAATAGGATATTTAATTGACTAAACTAATTTTTTTTTTTTTTTTTAGTGCGTATTTGAAGTTGACAAGGATAATGGTTTATTATTAACTGAAATTGCCGATGGTGTGGAAATGGCTGAAATTATCACGTCTACTGGTTGCGAATTTAGAATTGCCGAAAATGTAAAACCAATGAGGCAAATTTCTGTTGATGAGTAAATAAAATTCATATATATTATTTACATTGTTATTATTTTTATAGTTTATAAAAAGGTATAAGGGATCATGAATTGTCAATCAAATCATTCAAATGTTTTATTTTTTATTTTTATTTTTCTTAAAAACGGATTTTTTTTTTTTTAAAGTAAATTATATCTTTATAATGATTTAATTATTACAGTCATTTTATACTATTATACATACATATATATATATATATATATATATATATATTTGTTTTTTGAAGTTTTTAATTACAAAATCAAAAATGTTTTCAAATTTTCTTTTTTTTTTTTCTTTTAGATAATTATAAATAATAAATTGTCAAAGTTAAACAAACACACACACACACACGAACGCACATATTTTGTGCTTAAATGTGTATAATTAATTACTTTTTAATTTTATTTTATTAATCCGTAAAAAAAAAAAAAAAAAAAAGTCACGGTAATAAATCATAATTATTATAGCATAATTATACATGTATTTTTTTTTTTTTTTTAATATGATACGACAGTCTTAAAAACTTTTTTTTCAGTTACGTAAAAACATGTTTTCACCGAAATGTCATCCTCTCTCAGTAATTTTTTCGATGGTGTTTTACTAGCGTTCCATACATGATCCATACATTTTCTTCAAATCCTGAAAATATTTTTCCAAATCAAAAAAAAAGCAAAAAAAAAAAAACAAAAAACAAAAATTAAAACGTTTAAGGTATACTATATCATTATTATAATTTTTTTACTATAATTAATTTTTGATATGATTTATTAATATGATTTTTTATTGTATACGAACGTTTTTATTAATAAAAGGACCCGTGAATGCGTAGAAAATATTTAAACTCACTAACACAGTCAATCAGCCTGCATTTGCAGTAAGTATAATTTTAACGTTACTATTTTTATATACATATAATATTATAATAGTTTAATTTTTTTTTTTTTTTAATTAACATCTTAAAAAAAAAGGAAATATTTTATGTGTTATGCTACGATATACTCACTTTAGTAAATAATTGAATTTTATTCCGTGCTTTGGTTTCCAAATATGAAAAAGTCCATAAATAATTGGATTTATTAAACTGTTTGACATCCCAAAGCAGAAAATACCATTTCGTAAATCTTTTGCTAGCTAAAATAAAAACAAACGTAGAGACAATAAAAATGTTATAAAAAGGTTTTTATCCTTTTTTTTTTTGTGTCACTCATTGGTACACCATCAAAAATTTTTTTCTAATTTTGATTTATTTCATTTAAAATTTACTATTTTTGCAGAAACTTTAAATACTTTTTGTAGGATTATATGAATTCTGTTATTTTTGACGTGTCGGTGTCACTAATTGGACCAAAAAATAAGAGTTACGTCAACACAATTATAAAGGATTTCAAAAAAATTTTTTTTTTGGCATTTACAAAAAAATAACGCCACAGTCGGAGGAAATAATTGATTTTTATGGACGCTAATTTGTGATTTAAAAAAAAAAAGCAGAGTCAACAATGCCTCTTATATTGTTTTATCGCCTCTTTTTAGTGTGATTAAAACCCTATGAAGCTTTCGTAAACATTAGTTTATAAATGCGTACAAAATATTTTTAAGAGGCGTTAAAAAGATACTTATTTCTACCTGTTCGTCAGGTTCGTAAAACATGAAAACTAACATCATGGAGTAATAAGGTGCCCAGCAGATGATAAAAGTGATAACAATCACAACGGAAATTCTCATTGATTTTGCTTTTGCCTTGTTTATGAGTCTCCTTCTATTGTAATTGGGTCTAAAAAGTTTACCGGAAGAATCTAATTCGGCTTGAAATACTTTTTCATTTTCTGTAAAAATTAAAAAAAAAATTACTTTTAAACGTTTTTTAGATATTTCCAATAAAAATTAAAAAAAAAATGAGTACGCACGTGCTAAAGTGATAAATGTTGAAGCATATGACCAAACAATTATACCAAGTGGAAGGATAAACATTAAAAATAAAGTTGAAACTGTGTAAAGTTGTTCTTGCCAAGGTTCTGTGTAAAATCCGTATGTTACGCATTGGTAAAAATCTTCATAAAATGGTCCTTTGCCCACTCGAAATATGAGGACCTGTCAAAATTATATTTTCAATTTTTTTTTTTTTTTTAATGACAAAATTTGAAATTAATATGGTATACGATACAAGTTATCGTTCACATGACGTTTTTTTAAAAATTTAAAAAAACGAATTTTTTTTTTATAAGCAAATTTTTATCAACTGACAGACGATTCACGTATAATTTTTTTTTTTTAAAGATTGTAATGTTACATGCTGGAAAACGTTGTACCGGATACAAAAAAAACCAAAAAAATGATAATTTTTCAACTTACCTGAGGACTGCTGAAAAGAAAGCTTAATATCCAAACCGACATTATGGACCTGTTGCATCTGCGTTTCGGATGAAGAGTTTTCATAGGATATTTCACAGCCAAAAACCTGTCCCAACTAATTAAAACAAGTACAAAAGTTGATAAATATAAACTAAACACTTGTGCAAACTTAAAAGTTTTGCACGTGAAATTATCGGCTTTCCAAGACACCGAAAAACTCCAGGCGGCTTCTCCCAACAAGCACGTGAACGTGACCAAAAGATCCGCAATGCTTAAGTGAAATAATAAATTATAAACGGAACTAGAATACTGTCGAGTGTTGGATTTATGTCTTTGAATTAAACTATAAACGGTCATCATGTTTCCAAAAAGGGAAACAACAAACATAACAATTAAAACTACGGCTTGAATCGTGTTATGTAAATGACGTTGGGGCGCGTGATCCAAACACCGAATGGGATACCCAGTCGTCATGTTGCTGTGATCATTTAATAGTAACCACAAAGATTTATTTACTATTTTTAATCTTTCGCATTCTTCGCTGGGCAAAATTGTCCATTTTGAATAATTTCGTGTGATTCGATTGAGAAGATCTTGAAAGTCATGTTGAAAATCGATGGCAGAAGAATTTATTTCGTTTTCTAATAATTTTTCCTCGATCATTCTTTTATAGTTTTTATATTTTTCTTAGTAAAATGAAATCTGGTTATTATATCGTGTCTCGCAGCGAAATCCTACAATAATAAGAGTATATATTATTATTCTAGTATAACTACTAAGTGCAAGCTAAGATGCAATGTCGAATTTTACAGAACAATTAAATTTACTTTTTTGTAAACATGTACTTTTTCCATTTAAAATAAAAAATTAGGGGAGGGGGGAGGAAGAGAACAAACTGTCTCATGTTATAAGAACGATTTAGTAAATAATTAAATGAATTTTAAATAAAAATAGATGAAAAAATAGTTTTGCGCCATTTTTTACTCAAGTTCAAATACAGAATATCTATTATATTTTGTCCAGGGTCATTTTACCTTTAATTAGATTAATTTTTTCTCCCCTGTTGAACTGCCGTGACGATGTTGACTGAATCTCGCCAAAAAAAAAAAACAAAAAAATTCTTATTATTATTATTACAGAAAATTGAAAAAAAAAAAAAAAAAAAAATTATATAAAAAAATCTTTTAACCTTCTTCATAATCAAAGAAGCTTTTTAAAAAAAATAAATAAATAAATAAATAATAATAAAAGAAACTAATAAAATATTTAGTAATAATATGGAAAAAAAATTTTTTTAAGTAAATAAGTGTTTCTATAAATTTAAAAACTTGTATAATAATTTTTATTTTAATAACTACCGTTTAGAAAAATTTAAAAGTAATTATTTTCACGTTAGAAATTAATTTTTTATTTTTTTTTTCAATTTATGTAAAATACATCATAACATTTTAATAAAAAATTAAACACAGACTGTTTTAAATGAATGAATGAAAAAAATACACATTGTTTTTTTTTTTTTTTTTTTTAATTTTTTACTTTTTACTGTAATATTAATTGATTTATTTTATGTTATGTATACATATCTATGTATATATATATATACATAATTAAAAAATAGCATCAAGATTTTGCACATATTCACTCTGTCACTTGGTTGTTGTAACTAACAGTGAAAAACCATCGAAGAAGGGGAAAACAAAAGGATGAACACAGTTAAACACACACACGCACACACATACACATAACTCATCTCAATGTGGATCCAACAGGTGAAAATCTATGAAACGGTTTTTGATTTTTGAAAAAATATTAAATTACTTATTGATAAATAAATCAACAGCTTAATAATCGGTTTTTTTTTTTTATTTTTTTTATTCTGTTAAAAATAAAAAATAAGTCACTTGAAATTATATTTTAATTGTTTATAATTTAATTCATTATTTTAAAATTGAATTTTTTATTTGTAATTTTAGGTGAAATCTAAATATACAAAAAAAATTATCATCTGAAATTGAGTTTTTAAAAAAATCATATTTTTCTTCAACGAATTAACGCTGACAGGATTGTGCCGGACGTCATCCTCAGGTATAACTTCGAAAAATGGTGTAAAGTAATTGAAGTATCCGGAAATAAAAACACCAGACAGCCGAAGAAGCGGACAAATGGCTGATATACAGAAAGTTGAAAATAGAAATAACGAAGATGTGGAAAATAAAAAAAAAAAAAAAACAATTTTGGTCATCGTGGGACCACCACTGGGAGCCATGCCACCAACCGATATTCGAGGACTTATTTCTAAGGAGTCGGGTAGGGACACGGAATAAATGAAACTTATCGTCTTATTCCAAAGTGATAATAATAATAACAATAAAAATTTCCGTTTTAAAGTCAGGCAAAAAGACAAAACTTTGAGCGGTGGAAGTTTAAACAGTCTAAGGTACATTATCATTATCATTATCATTTGTATGAACTAATGAAAATGATAATTTTTTTACTACGTTCAAATCATTTTAATCAATCATGTTTTTTTTTCTTAAATTTAATCGTGAATTTACATACCCAATCATACTGATTACAATCAAAATAAAAAAAAAATTCAATGGTTTCTCAGGTTTTTTTAGTTCCAAAATTTAATTGAACTCGTTAGGATTTTTTAAGTGTCGACATCTATCGAAATTTATTATTATTACTATTTTAAAAATAAATAATCCAATAGATGTCTCTCAAAACGCATACCACGAAAAGTAAACTAGTGACATCTGGTTAGAATTAAAAGCGTACAATCAATCAGTACGACGACGACGACAACAACAACAATTGTATAAAATTGCATTTAAAAAAAAGGCGTTTTAACATTTCTATTCTTTACAGAAAAAAAAAAAAAAAAAAATTTACAATCCGATATACATATTGTTTTAACAATACGTAATGATTTTCGTTCGATGAGCTCTTTTCTCAAAAATACAAAAGGGGAATTTAAAAAATTCACATTTTTTACCTTTCGCCATTTCTCTTTTTCTTACCGAAATTTTTTTTTTTTTTTTTTTTAAATACTTTTTCTAATGTAATGCAGGGAGAATGAAACGATTGGGGTGACATGTACAGTTTTTTAGGTGTAAAAACTTGTTTAATTGGTTTGTCATAATTGTATTGTGTAAAAATTTATTTATTTTTTTTTACGAGATCCAATAATAAATAAAATAAAAATAATGATAGAGAAAGAAAAAGTCATCCGGTCACGCGAATGACAAAAAAAAAAAAAAACTAAGCGTCGCAGAGAATCAAATATCTGTTTAATGAACGATAGAAAAAGATAGATAGATAGATATAAAAAGAGATGGAGGAAAAAAAAAAAAAAAAAAAGAGGATTTTGTGGTTGCCGCCCTGATGAAGGCCTCACGCATTGGCAGTTTTTACGGTCTGACCCGTTTCCTCCCCCTGTTGCCTTTTCCCACTTATTTTTCCTATTTATTTCGAAGCTTTGAAAATAATAAAAACTAAACTGATTACCTCCGTATAGATTTAATGCTTCCAAGTGATAAAATTCTTTTATTTTTAATCTCCGTCGTCTCTTCTTTTTTTTTCGACTATAGTCTTTTGTAATCATGCGAATTGTATATATTTTATTACTTTCGATAATTATTATTATTATTATTATTATTATTATAATGAAGTCAACGTTGAGTGACTCTCAATTTAAATGATATATACATTTAATTATTTTATATATATATCTAATATTTTTTTTTTTTTTTTATGTTTTAATGTGTCATTAAAAAAAAAGTAGTATTCCAATTAGTTTTTCAAACAATTAAATGAACGGTTAGTTTATTGTTATTTTGAAACGTTTAAAGCGCTCTTGAGACTCGGATAAAAATAACATTTTAAAAACAAACGAAAAACAAACCACGATTAATTTCAAGTGTGAAAAATTCCATTTTCAACCCCTACAGATTAATATTTTTTTTTTTTTCCCCCGACCGTGTGCAGCAGTTAAAAGATTTCTTCGAAAAGTGATCGTTTTTTTTTTTTTTTTTTTTTTTTCCATAGTGAACAGCGGGGCGGAATACATTAACATAACATGACGACAGTATGTTATGAGAAACATCCCCCCATAGCCTTTTGTCCCTTAGCGACCGCACCCTCGCCCTCTTCCTTTCACTTTTTATGTTAGTTCTAATAAACAAGGGGAGAGCTACTCAACGACCTCAACTTTTTTTTTTTTTTTTTTTACTTGTTAACTCACTTAATAATACTTTAACTTGTATCTGTTTAATAGAAGCTAAAGGAAGAAAATGGGGTAGAAAAAAAAAAAAAATCTAAAATTCTTTTCTTTTTTTTTTTTTTATTTGCATTATAAAAGGCTAGTTAGATGAGTAATAATAAAATCGCCTTAAAAATTGGTTTGTTTGGAATAATAATAATAATAATACAATTGATTAATAAATACATTCTCTTGTTTTTTTAAAAATAAAGTAAAAAAAAGAAATTTTCTAATAAAATTTAGTAGTTTGAATAATGTTTAATTTGATGATTATATCGGTTCAAATGAGTCCTGGACCATAAAGGCCACAAAGTAAAAATAGTTTAAACAAAAGAAAAACTTAAAATCGGGATGGGTAAACAGGTTTTTCTCTCTCTCTCTCTCGTTACGCAGAATAACCGCAAATTACCAAAACGAATCGATGCGGTTTTCAATGGCAGAAAATGGTGAAGAAGCCCCTTAGGGTGGCTGACTGGCTGACTGGATGGTTGGATGGCGTAAAAAGAGTAAAAACTTATCAACAAAAATATGGTGACGACAAAAATGGGAAAAAATTATTTGGAAACACACAAGGGATTTTCTCTCTCTCTCATTTGTAATTAGGTTTTTGTAAATAAATAAATATAACCATTTAAATAATAAATTTATAATATTTATTATATAAATAATAACTTATTTTAATATTTTTTAAGTTTTAATTTTAATGAATTTCAATTAGTTTTGTTCTACACATATATGTGATTGCATTTAAATCTTTGACATTCAACAAAAAAATTTTAAACGTTAAATTAAAGTTTTTTTTTTTTTTTTTATTGGCAAGACTGTTAAAAGCCGAAAGACAAAAAAAAAAAAAAAAAAAAAAACAAATTTTTATCTTAATTATATAAGAAAATAATTTTTTTAGTAGTTAATGCTTAGCTATGCAATACTTATTTTCAAATTTATTATAATAAATTATAAAATGATCGTATTTTGCGATAAGTTTTTTATATGTACATAAAATTTTCTTAAATTTTTCAAAAAATGAAAAAAAAAAAAAAAAAAAAAAACAAATTTTTTAAAATTTAAAATGGAAGAGCTTTATATTGAAAATAATCGATATAATACGTCAACTTTTAAAAATCGTCCTATTCATTGTATTTTATGAGTTAAGCTGATTATGAGAAAATTAAAATAAAAAAAAAAGCAATAATAATAATAATAATAATAATAATAATAATGATAATGATAATGATAATAATAATAATTCAAAACCGTTTTCTTTTTTATAACTCCAAAAATAAAATAATTAAATAATTAGAAATATTATCGGATTAAAACCTTTTTGTGGTAGTTTTGTTTACAGTTACATTTTCGGTAAAATTATATATAAAAAAAAGGTTTATTAAAAAATTATTATTATTATTATTATTATTTAACACTTTTATTTTCAACTTGTTTCAAAATAAAAAAAAAAATAATTAACTTTCTTTCTCTGTACCTTACATATATATTTTTAAAAAAAAAGGAATAAGATGTTTATGAAAGTAGATACGGTTTGAAGGGTCATTAAATTGACCGACCGGAAGTGATAAATTGCTCGTTCCCCGACTCGCCTTTCATTAATCACTACATTTTTTTTTTTTTTTTTTTTTTTTTTTTAAATCGGGGACTTATATGCAAAATTAGCCACCGACAACATTGACGACAAAAAATACCTTAATATCGATTTTTTTTTTTTTAAAAGAAATAAAAAATTTTTATTGAAATGACTCTATATATATATAGGTATTATATTAATAATAATAATAATTAAAAGTTTAAAAATAAATGTATTAATTTTATAAATTTATTCATCCGTGGTTAAATACATTTTAATTCAATGTGTTGAAATCGTGAACAAAGTTGTATTAAAAAAAAAAAAAAAAAGAAATTTAAATGTCAAATGGATAATGTATTTTTATTTAATTGTTATCCATTGTTTTAACCGAGACTTGTTTATTTTAACTTAAAAAAAAAAAGTTTTGATTACCATTTGAAATTACAATAAAAATAAAATATTGGCGTTCTTAATTACTTCAACGTATGACGTCATCAAGATTTTTTACACCCGCCCTTTTTCTACCCGTAGAATCATTTCTTGAAATGGCTTGCACCTTTTTTTTTTTTTTTTTTTTAACATAAACAATCACTAAAACTTTAATAAAAAAAAAAAAAAAATAATAATAATAATAATAATTTTTTTTTTATCTCTTGTTTCTTCTTGTTTAAGTATTAAAAATATTTTTAGGAACACATGGTTGACCAAATATCTATTAGATTTCCCCCTTTGAATTCCCTTGTAAATGCACAGCACACCCTTATTTAAACCTATTTAAGGGAGCTTGTTGACTACACTTTGATTTGTCAAAGATCGTTATTATTATTATTATTATTATTATTATTTGTATTTAGTATTTATTGATATTTATTTTTTAATTATTTTTTTTTTTTTTTTTTTTTTTTTGTAATTGTAATATTATAAAATTGGCAGTGAAATTTTAAACTTTATATAACACGTATAAAATTCTGGATCCTTTTGTTGACTCCATTTATTCATTACCAAAGTTTAAATGAAATTAAATTTTTTTTTTTTTTTTTCAGAGAGACTTATTATTTTAAATAGGTTTCAAACCCAATGTTTTGTTATTATTATTATTATTATTTATTTGAATTCTATCAATACGCCAGGACTCCACCGGATCTTGAATTTATTTCGGATGAAGGGATTTTAGACCGCGTGGAGTAAATTTAATGTTTATATAAGAAATACGCTCTCGAAGGATTCATATTTTCTTTATAAGGAACGCAACCATTAAAAACTTTGGATAAATGATTTTTAAGCATACGCGCAGTAACCGCCGTTTTCATTTACTCTTAAGCCTGGTGGTGGAAATATTTATGCGTATAAATATGCATGTAAAGATTTAAATTGGC